>NW_009732325.1:0-238 GCF_000703405.1 Apaloderma vittatum | reverse complement strand
TAAAGGCGGCAGGGCAACCAGCACAGGCCCAGGCCGGGTAGGACAGCCTGCAGTGGGGCTGATGGAGGGCATGGCAGCAGCTGGGATCACCACCAGCCCATGGAACTGAGATCCTTGGTCTCTCCACTCTGGCTGCTGTCTCTTCCATGGATGCCCAGGAGAAGACATCATCTCCTGAGAGCCCCAGGGCATTGATGTCTCCTCACTCACTCTCTGTAGATCCTGTCCTGCACACGGC
>NW_009732324.1:37687-39495 GCF_000703405.1 Apaloderma vittatum | reverse complement strand
TATGGACCAGCTTTCTTGGGCTCCTCTCCCCTTCAGGGCTTCTTCCCATGGTACTCCACTAAGCCAATGCCTGAAGAGGTCAGAGTCTGTTCTCTTGAAGTCCAGGAAGGGAGTTGGCAGGGCTCATAGACAGAGCTTTAAATTAGGTATGGAAGGGGGTGGGGGTGAAATCAGGATCACTGAAGAGGAACTGGAATGTAATATGCCAGTGCTTGTGGGGGAGGAATGTACTAGCAGGATCATGCAATCTTGTAAATTAGCAAGGGATCAAAATGTCATACCAAGTTGCAGGCAGAACACAAGGGTTGTTGAGAGATTGGTTACTATGGAAACATCTGAGTATCATCAGGAAGGTATTAGGGCTTCTCCCGTCCAAAAGGTGATCTGGCTGAGGTGCATCTACACTAATGCATGCAGCATGGGTAACAAACAGGAGGAACTGGAGGCCATTGTGCAGATGGAAAACTATGGGATAGTTTCCATAACAGAAATGACTGGAGTACTACAATTGATGGATACCAGTTTTTCAGAAGAGATAGACGAGGTAGGAGAGATGGTGGGGTCACCCTCTATGTTAAGGAGGGATATGAATGCTTAGAAATTAATCAATGTGAGGTTGAGAGCTTATGGGTTAGAATCAAAGGAAAAGCCAATAAGACTGACATCATTGTGGGAGTCTGCTACAGACCTCCCAACCAGGATGAAGAAATAGATAAGATACTTTATAGGCAATTGGGCGAAGTTGCACGGTCTCTACCCCTTGTTCTCATGGGAGATTTTAACTTCCCAGACATCTTCTGGAAATATAATACAGCAGAGAGGGATCATTCCCGGAGGTTCCTGAAGTGTGTGGTAGATAAATTCCTGACACAGATGGTGAGGGAACCAATGAGGGGAAGTGCACTCCTGGACTCGCTGCTGGTTAATAGAGAAGGTCTTGTGGGGGATGTAATTGTTGGAGGCTGTCTTGGACAAAGTGATCATGTAATTCTAGAGTTCTCCATTTTTGGTGAAATAAGGAGGAGTGTCAGCAGAATTGCCACCTTGGACTTTTGGGCTCTTCCGGTCCATGGTTAGGAGAGTTCCTTGGGAGGCTGTTCTGGAGGGCATGGGAGCCCAGGAAGGTTGGGCGTACTTTAAGGAATTAATTTTAAGGGTGCAGAAACTGACTATACCCAAGTCAGGGAAGACAAGCCGATGGGGGAGGAGACCAGCCTGGCTGAACAGAGAGCTTTGGCTGGAACCTAGGAACAAAAGGAGAGTTTATGGTCTATGGAAGAGGGGGCAGGCAAATTATGAGGATTATAAACAAGAAGAGAAGCTGTGCAGGGAGAAAATTAGAAAGGCCAAACCCCACTTAGAGCTAAACATGACCACTGTGGTGAAGAATAACAGGAAAAGTTTCTATAAATACATTAACAGTAAGAGGAGGTCTAGGGAGAACCTACATCCTTTGCTGGATGCAGAGGGAAGCACAATGATCACGGATATGGAAAAAGCTGAGGTGCTTAATGCTTTCTTTGCCTCAGCCTTTAACAGTAAGACCAGTTGTTCTCTGGGCACACAGCGCTCTGAGCTGGAAGAAGGGGATGAGGAACAGAACAGGACCTACACAACCATGAGGAAATGGTTATGGACCTGCTTCATAAGCTGAATCCTCATAAATCTATGGGGCCTGATGGATTACACCCCAGAGCGCTGAGGGAGCTGGCAGATGTGGTTGCTAAGACACTCTCCATCATCTTTCAGCAGTTCTGGTTAACCGGGGATGTCCCAGTGGACTGGAGGCTGGCAAAAGGAGCGCCCAT
>NW_009732324.1:0-37668 GCF_000703405.1 Apaloderma vittatum | reverse complement strand
CTGTCAGTCTTACCTCAGTGCCGGGAAAGGTGATGGAGCAAATAATCTCAAGAGCCATCACAGAACAATTAAAAGCCAACAGGAAGATTGGGCCCAGTTAGCATGGATTCATGAAGGGCAGATCCTGCTTGACAAATCTAATCTCATTCTATAACAAGATGACCTGCTTAGTGGATGAGGGAAAGGCTGTTGATGTAGTTTACTTGGACTTCAGTAAGGCCTTTGACACAACACTGTCCTTGTTGCCCTGAAGGTCTTGAATTCTAGCATTTCATGGTCGTTGCAGTCAAGGCTTCCCTTAAGCTTCACATTATGAACCAGTCCCTCCTTGTTGGTGAGAATAAGCTCCAGCATTGCACCCCTTGTTGCGATTTTCAAAGGGAAGGTCTCAAAAACGACAGAACTTATCTACACGTAGATAAGCAGGCACTTCTTTATTGCAGCGCTGGGAAGCCTGGGAATCACCCCATGCTTCGAATACATCAACAAAAATTCAATCTATTTATACACTCTTTTACAAAGTTATAATATTTTAACATAAACATGCATACACTGTCCGCTATTAATTTTAACCTTTATAATGATTGGTTCAACCCTTATTAATATTCATATATCTTATTTCCATACAATCGCTGGCAATTGGGGTGAGACCACACTTAACCACAAAACAAAAATGGGGGAGTAGGGAGGTAGGGAGGCATGCCTGCGTGAAATGCAACCTATTGATCTGCCTATATGAAATATGCTGGTATTGTTATTAAAGTACAGGTGCAGTAAGACCAAAGACAGGGTGCGGTAAGACATTTTACAAGTACAAAACATTCTCTGCCAAATTTGCAGCCTGCACAGCTCTGGCTTTTGCTAAGGCCTACACACGACTTTTAGCATAAGTAAAAGTCTGTGCTCCTTATCCTAATATAAATTAATAAACTAATTTAATTAAAATAGTGATTAGCTATTCATTAAGCAATTAGCTCCTTAAAACTTAAGTTTGATTACAACACCCTTCTCATTGGTTCTTCTACCACCTGGACAAGGAAATTGTGGTCAATGCATATCAGGAATCTCCTGGATAGCTCATGCCCTGCTGTATCATCTTTCCAACAGATATCCGGGTGACTGAAGTCCTCCATGAGGACCAGGTCTTGTGAACGTGAAGCTGCCTTGTCTGCTCGGTCATCTTGGCCAGCTGGCCTGTAGCAGACCCCCACTACGATATAACCTTCCCCTGCTTTTCCTCTAACATTGAACTATAAACTCTCAGTCTTCTTCTCATCTGTCCCCAGGCCAAGCTCCATGGCTTCCAGCTGGTCACTGACACAGAGGGTGACACCCCCTCCTCTTCTCCCCTCTCCGTCTTTCCAAAAGAGCCTGTACCCATCTATTCCTACACTCCAGTTATAGGAGCCGTCCCACCACGTCTCAGTGATGCCTATAACATCATAACCTTGTAGACACGCACACATCTCTAATTCCTCTCTTTTTTCCCCATACTCCGTGCATTTGCATAGAGGCATTTAAGCGGGGCCCCTATTGAAACCAACTTACCAGCTGGAATGCTTGCTGGTTGGAATCCATTATCTTGCACTTGACATGTTCTCTCACTGGCCTGCGATCCACCCCTAGAGCCAGGACATCTATTTCCAGCATTGGCCTCAAAGCCAGATGGATTGTGAATTCTCCCTCCCAACAAGTCTAGTTTAAAGACCCCCTAACCAAGTTGGCTAGTCTTTGTCCAAATATATTCTCCCCTTTCTCTGAAAGATGTACTCCATTGGCCCCCTGGAGACCAGGTTTCTCAAAGCAAGGCACATGCTCCAAGTAGCCAAACCCCTGGCTGTGGCACCACTCCTGTAGTGGAGTCATTGATTTTCTTGGTTCTGTCAGCTCTTTCAAGCCCCTCGCCTTTGACTGGGAGGATTGGTGAAAGTACTACCTGGGCACCCGAGTCCTTCACTGCCTCTCCTAGGGCTCTGTAGTCCCTCTTGATGGTTTTTAGGTTGCTTCTGGCTGCATCACTGGTGCCCATGTGAAACAGTAGCAACAGATGATTTGTAGGATGTGCCAGGTTTGGTAGTTTCTCAGTAACATTGCTAATCCTAACCTCCAGTAAGCAGCAAACCTCTCTAGACAGTGGGTCAGATCAGCAAATGGGTGCCTCAGTACCCCTTAAAAGAGAGTCTCCCACTACTATTACCCATCACTTTTTCTTGGATGATCTTGATGTTATTTTGTGAGCCAACCTGGCCTGCTAGTATGTCAGAATACTAGAGTCATTTTTGCAGTCTGCTTTCTTTAACTGAAAAAAATCAGATATTGTGTAATAAAGAGACTCCAACTTCTGATCTGATTCATGTGCAAGAGCCCAGGCACTGAAGGCTACAGAATGAGATTTGTATGTAATTCCACATGGCTTTCAAGGAGTGAAGGAACAGAGAGATGCCTACGTATCTTTCAGGAGGTAGTCCTTGCACAAATCAAGTTCAAGTGGTCGTAAAGAGATTTATGCAGTAGGTTTTAAAGGTATCTGGAGACCTGCCAATGGGGCTACACACTGAGGAGTGTGTATCAAAACAGCTAGGCAGACTATAGTTCCTAACTTGTGTAATTCTGTGGAAGTTCGGCACCAACCATATTGAGCCAAGTTAATAAATATTTCTGGCTGCTGTCTGTGCCTTGAGGTGTGTAACGTGCCTCTGTACTTAGAGTTTCAGCCTTAAATATTAATATATTCTATGAAAACAACATTGATTGTGATTGAAAATGATTGCAAACTCAAGCCATACTTTGTAGTATTTACAGTGGAAATGATCGATAAAATTCGAAGCAAAACTGTGGCATTGTCACTGAAGTGAAAATACCTTGTAGAGCCGCAGGTATAAGCTCCCATTTAGGATTATTTCAGCAACAATGACTCACTGGAAATCCATGCCAGTGACTATGGAGTGGCGAGGGATAAGTCTAGTTGTTCCAGCAAATCCTCATAAATACGGTTCTGCAAGAAGGAGCTTTTCTCCCCAGCAAGTCTTCTGACCACAGCTGGCTGAGAGGAAATCATGGCCAATGCTTGGAGGGAAGACTATGATTTGTGAATCTCTGAGTCCCCTAAGAGAGGCACTGGCAAAAGCTGGAGGGTAGGCAAAAAATTAGAAGCAGAAAAGCTGAATTGAAATACTTTGCCAGCAGGCTATTGTCTTTAAAATATTCATGGTTTTGTTTCATTAAAATTTTCCTGCTTCTAATTAGAATTGGATGGGAAAGTTCTGTAGGAATGATTTTGGTATAAAAAAGCTATTTCTCCATCAGTATGTTACCACATGGGAGTTGCATAAGTCTCCGTTCTCTCACATAGTCTGGGCTCACCGGGAGAGACAATAAGATCATTTGGTTTCTGGATAGAGCAGGGTACCATGAAGAAGAAGAAATATAGTTTGGGGCTGAACTGCCATCTAACTAGTGTTTGAGGAATATTCCATAAACCAGAATGAATATTTTTTTTTTTGCCCAACTTGGGAAATAGTCTGCCAACACAAAACCTTTCAACACTCTTGAGTTGTTTCCTTTGTTTTTTCTCAGTATCTCTGTTCAGCAGCAACCAAAGAAATTCTTTTCACTACAGCGTTAAAGATAGATTTGGCTATCTCCCAGGACGGTGATTCTGATATTACAAGCTCCTGAATCACTGAGGAAAAAAGACCCCTTCCCCAGCCAGGCCATGCACTGAAAGTGCTACGAGTCCTTCTGGTCTTCTGCAAAGGCAGCGCTCTGAACAAAGTAGCTCAGTGGCCCAATTTGGGAGCAGGCTCAGCAACATCAACACTTTGTTTGCTTTTTTGGCAGATAAACCCAAAGAATTTTGTTCCTGGATAGCTGCATAAGAAAACTTTTGCTAACTCTTGTGTTTTTTAGCTGATGAATCTCATAAGGGCATATAGAGTGTACCATTAATCCAGATACTGGAGTGAGAATATTGGCTGGGTGAAGAATCAACCTTTTGTTTTCTCCTAAATCTTGAGATTTCTTCAAGGTATTCAAATAGAACTATTCTAGATAAACTTATTATTTGACCACAGTTTACGTAAAAATCTAACTGCAATTTCGGGATACTTGCATCCAGATATGCATGGGTTTTGTATAAGTGGTATAAATAATGTTTTTCAAATATTGAACAGAATTAAAAAATTATGAATATCTTTATAAATGATAAATATAAAGAAGGCTAAATATGTATAATACTTTGAACTGATCTCTTGAAAAAAAGTTTAACCAGGAGTGAAATTAAGGCAAAGTCACCAAAAGTAAACTGAAATAGCTCCTTCTTTATATGTTTTTCTCTGCAGCACAATTACATTTCAGTAACTTTGTTTAGCATGTTTTTGGTATATTACTCTTTTGGGGCCTGCTGAATAATTACGTGGGAAATACTGACTGTTACTGGAAGTTTTTTTGCAATTGCAAACAGCAGGAAAACATAGTTATTAAAACATGATAAAATATTACTATTTTGGCTGCTAAATAATTAGTAGCTATTATTGGCACTGCTTAGAATTAATTTAATTTACTTTGCTTTCAGTTAAGGCTGTGCATACAGAAAAGTTTGCTTTGGGTTTTGCTTCTAGGTGAAAAAAAGTGGAGTGAGAGATACAGCACTTCATCAGTGCAGTATTTATGTAAAAAAACCACCACATATTACTGCTGGAGCTAGTAAAACTACCTGTGGCTAAGGTTCCTTAATATTTGCCATTAGCCCTATTTTCATCAGTTCATCACTACACAGAATTGCTCAAGCTTGAGATTTGCCATGCTCACCACTGCCTTAGGTAGGGGTCTTTTTGAAATATTTCAACACTAAATTCGCAGCTGTTTCTAAGACCGAATTTAGGAAGAGTAAGTAATGTTTAAGTGGTTTTTGCTTCTCCTGGGCACTATGCTAAAGACTGGCAGAGGGCTAACATTCGAGCTATGCTGCCTCTGGGGAAATGCTACTCATTAGCCTCTGCCAGGAGAGTGCTCTGTAGCACAACTGTCTCTCTGGAGGCCACATCAGGATCTACAGGGTCTGGTGAGGATGGGGTTGCACCTTGGCAGGACCAAATGGACAGAGGGTATGGACCCAGCTGACACTGGAAATTCAGGTTCACTTGGATGGAGGAGGGCTGGCAGAAGAGGAAGGATGCCAGGGCAACCTTCCCTTCTTCCCGCAAGTGCAGTGGCAGAGCAGCGGGGACCTCTGTCCATCTGGCACATATCCAGGGGAGTCACCAGTGTGGCTTTCTGGCCAAGGTACCACACAGTGGCCATGGGTTCCCGCAACCACTTGGGAGCACAGTTAGTGACAGAAGAGTGCTTTAACTAGTCAGCCACAGCAAACGACATGGTAATCCGCAGCACACTGATTTCAGCCACCGTATAAATGCGAACCAAGTGCACCGTCCCACAGGCAGTCACTGGCTTCTCAGGGTTAGTGCCACAGCTCTTCATCCCAGGATGCCCCTCACCTGGAGTGAGTCACTAGCCCTGGCAGTCCTTGGTCTTCAGACCTGCTCATTGGCATCCTCCTTGAAAGCTGCTGCTGCATATTCAGTTGTCCTTCCTGGCAAGAATTCCCTCAGCAGCAAGAAGCTGTTTTGGACTTCTCTCTTCTCCTGGCACACAGCCTGCCCAGATTACACAGAGGTTTGAGGTCAGAGCCTCCTGGTTCCTTGAACCAGGTGCCAGGGTTATAACAGTGGAGGCATTTTTAGTCCCTCTTCTCTGACCATTTAACGTAACCAGTGGGTACACTGCAGAGGGGCAAAGACCAGGCTAAATGGTCAGTCTCTGAAAATAACTTGCTCAAGTCTGGTTTTTAACGCTTCTTTAAACCACCTTACAACAAGCATGTACCTCTGTGTCTTGGCTCTTTCTGCAGGCTGCACAAAGCTGAAGCATCATATGGATTTGAGAATAGTGTTAAAGCAAAGTAAGGTAGTGAAGTGGTCAGGAAGGATCCAGAAGAAGTCCTTTCACTACTTGTTGCTACCGCTAGTGAAATTATAAGGTTTGTATCTGTCTCTCAAGTAACTGAGGACTCTTTTTTTTGACAGATGGATAATGGAAGAAGCTGCAGACAGTCAACTCTGACATCGTTAGGAATATGACCTGGTGCCACTGTTTTCCCGTGAAGCCCACTGCCTTTCAGAATAAATTTGTCAGGGTTGTGTTTGCACTGGAGTTGTTTATAACCTTTCTAGCATGTAGAAAAAATCCTCATGAATTCAGAGTCTACTAGTTGCGTAAATCACTGGCAAGGAATTAGATGTTTCTCCCCTCTTGTAGTTTGTCTTCCTCACCTGCGATGACCATGACCAGTTTGTCTTGTTGAACCTGGAGTCATTCTAACTGCTAATTAAAGTTCCTCTTCATGTGACATACTGGGGCTTGGTGTTATTTCATTTCCATAAAAATTCTTTCCAACACAGACAAGGAATGTTCTTAGAGACTCTAATGACTAATTCACGTTTGCTTTTAATCACCTCTCTTTTTGAATTTATCTAATTACTTTGAGTAAAAGGTTGATCCTATTACCAGTCCTCAGAGTTCAGGCTATTTCTACAATTATAGATGATATTTCTGCAATTACAGCTGACTTTAAAAGGTGATCTAGTGTGTTTTTAATTTTATTATTCTTATTGCCTTCTCTAAAGAGTTTTCTTTTCTGTGAGTGTAAAAAAGAACTGCGCACAGAAGAGAACAGTGGCTTTATTATCAGCTTACTTTTGCTTCCTTGGAACAAACCCCCTCATTTTGTATTGTTTCCTTTTTTCTACACCTTTCAACACTGTTAAATAATTTCAAACTTATTTGTAAAAACATCCAGCCTTTATGTTTTCGTTGTGAATCTCAACTTAATGTGTTCAAAACCTAACTTAAGTTGGTGTAAGCTGGAGCCTGTCAGACAAGCTCCGATGAATTTTTCTCCAGCTGTTTAGTATGTTACAAACCCATGTCTGTTCTCTGACAGCCGCAGGACACATCAAAGGCTATTATCCTTATTTTAGGGGCTGCAGAAGGAACATGCTTTCTGCACCTCACCTGCAGATCATAATTTGCAACTCTGAGAGTGTGGCAGCAAATGCCCTGCGGAATCCCCTGGGTGGTCTGAGAGTGAGTGCTTTGTCCTCAGCACCTGGCATCGAGCTGCAGAGAGCAAACCCCAGCCAGCACCTCTTTGCATCACCCTAACACCCTAACACAGACAAAGACTGGTAGGGTTGGAGTCCAGTTGGTTTCTGGCTGACGAGGGTAGTTAAATGTCCTTATAGCATGGGTATAGATGAAAAGATCTATTTTTTTTCATACCTTGGGTACTGAGGGTGAATTCCATCTGACCCTACAACTGGTTGGAAAAGAAGGCAATGCCCCTAGAGTGCCCCTAGAATGTGGGGATCCCCATGTAATGTCCCACATGCAGGATTTCTAACTCTTCCTGAAAACAAAACAAAACAAAACACCCTATTGGAAGACTAGTTCACAGTTAACTTAATCATGTCTTCAGAATTTAATGTATCCCTTAAATGCTTTTTTTTTCACAAGCTTCTTGCATTGCACAGATAAAATAGTCTATTAGCTAATAATATGCCAATTTAAATTATTTATATTTGGCAGAGTTTAAAATTGGCATGTTCTAATAATTACTGGAATTTAATTTATTTCAATCTGTATCTGCATGTTCGACAGGTGATAATCACCTGTGGTCCTTTTTTTTATTTGTCCCATGGGAGACAATGACCTTATCACTACTTTCCTTGCTGAAATCCTGCTCTGTTCCCCAGGTACCAATTGTGTTTCATTTCAGATTTGTCTAACTGATTGATGAAATTAAACTAAACTCAGAGCAATTGCTTTCAACCTTAATATAGCAACTGTGTAGTTGCTTCTATTTCAGACCTGAAGAGGAGCCGATGTTCCCAAAGGAAAGACTGTTGTGCCAAAAGCTTGCCTGCTTTTCCCAAGGACTAGTTTTACTTCTTCCTCAGAAGTCTGGCTTCGGGTACACTCTCAGATTATTGGAGCTACAACACTACCATTCTAGACAGAATCTACTTCGTATCAGTTCATACTAAGAAAAACAGATTTTTGAGATTGTAGTCTCCTGGATGCTAGCCAAAACTGGCTGTGCCCCATCAGTATGCTGCAGCACAATGTATGAGCTTCAAAAAGCACTAATATTTAAAGTCAGTGCAAATTACATTGTGTTAAGTTCATAGCATTGGTCCAATTATTCAAAGCATAACACCAGTTTAATATCAAAACAGGTCTGTCTGTTTTACGTTTTGAACTCAAGTCTGCCTCTAGAAAGTGAGGTAAGATTTCACAGTGTGTTTTTGCAGGAGTTTGGTTCAGATTCACCTGCTAGCATAACGTGCCCTTTAGAGCTGGTGAATTTATTTCTTGTACCACAGTAGCTGCACTGCAGATAACACTACAGATAATACTGGGATAATACTTCAATAATCAAAATCATGAGTTTTCTTAAGTCATGTTATTTCACTTTATTTCATGAAGATGCATTTCCCATTACAAGGATACAGAGAGGTATTGCCTTGGGAATCTCAATTAACCAGATGCAGGAGGAGCTTAAAATATTTAAGGAGAAGAGAGGTAGAAAATACATGACATTCCAATATTTGTTATGCACAAGATTCAAACCTTGATGCCCATTATTCCCCTTTTAGTGTTTAGAAGGGAGAAAAAAAGCCTCTCCTCGGCCCTTCTCTAAGCAAATGTGTGTTTCCTACTGTAAGCTGCCTCCTCCAAGGTCAGGATTAGCTTCTGTTGTAGTCCATGAGTTTTATGATATGAGGGGGTTGTATTTCAGAGATTGGGGGGGGGGGAAAAAAAAAAAAAAAAAAAATGGGGTTGTAATTGAAAGGTGGGGGGGGGGGAAAGAAAAAAAAGAAGAAAGAAAAGAAAAAAAATCTTTATTGGCACACTCAAGAGCAGAGAAGAAGTAATTCCAGAAAGACTGTAAAAGCTCAGACACCTCAATAAATTAAGATTGGAAACCTTCAGTCAGTGCTAGACTTATTACAGCCTAAAAGCCAAATACAGCTGTTGGCTGCACCATCCAACTTTTCACTTATACATATCTGCTTTGAGAGGGTGAAGTCAAAAGCAGCACTGGCTGTATTTGTCTTTCATTTGCTGTCCTTAAAGAGTTAAAAAAAATCAGAATTGTATGTTGGGGCTGTTTTAAAAGAAGTGCCACCTATCTCAATTTAAAGAATCTGTCTATGCCTATTGAGAGACCTTCTAAATACAGGTGTTGAGATGTCCTTGAGCTTTGAAACAAGTGCTGTTATGCAGTTCAGTATATTGTACATTGCAGACAAGTGTTTTATCTTTCCATCCTAAAGTACGTTTTCAGCTTTTGGTCACAGGTTAACTTTAATTGCATTACACTTTCTAGAGTTGAAGGCTCTATAAGCACCTAAAAAGACAGGCATAATTCATTTACAAGTACCCACACAATGGATTTTCTCCTTTTAAAAGTAAGTTTTTCCGGACAATGGGTTCTTATTTCCCAGTATTTTATTCACTTGAGAACTCTTTGATCACAGTGATGGAGTTACTGTTTTGTACTTGCTGAACTGCCAGTGCTGCCTAAACAGGGCTTAATTACGTCCCTCTTTGACATTATAGTTTAAAAATTTATTTTCTGTTTTGGAGTACGTAATTCTGTGAGTGTGGAAATCATCAAGAAGAAGAAAGAGCACTAAAAAAAAAAACAAGCAAAGTTACAAATATATCAGAATTATTTTAGCACAGATATAAAACAAATAAAAAAAGGTTTGTAAGCAGAAGTGATACTGGTCAGGCTTTCTAGCACAAATGATCTCCTTTCAGCCTGAAATAGGAGAAGAAATCATTCAGCTAAGCAGTGTGGAGAATATTTGTTCTAAGTTTAACTTAATTATGTTGTTCAATTAATTAGTAACTACTGGATTCCTGGAGCATGTAGGTGACCTCCCAGTTGTCAGGACTGGAAGTCTGGTTTCACACATTGATTTCAACATAGAGCCATTAATCACCACTCTTCGCTCTTATATGAGCACAAGCCTTCTAGACAGTGCACTGAAAAAAAGCGACAGTAACCTAGTAATTTTCCAGCTCCCATGGGCTCACATACTTAACTCCCCAAATCAGCCATCAGCCACAGTACCCAAAAAGTCAGGTGCGCGGAACCAGACCCTCAAGTGCCACTGCAATTGCTCTTCACAGAGCACTTGTGGTCCCCACCTCATTGATGAAAAGGGACCTCCCCCCAGGGAGGACTTTCCTCTGGAAGGAGGAATTAAGCTGCTTTTCCCAATAGCTATGATAATGCATGTACTGCTCCCTGCACATTTTCCTCACTTGCATTCTTGAACCGTTGCACCTATAATGATACCATTACCACTTATTTAACCTGTCAAAGTGTTTTACCAAGTTCTTAAACTATCAGCCCAGGATACCACGGCAAATTGTGTCGTTGGAGTTTATTGTTCATGAAATACACCTTTTCAGTTCAAGTGTGCATGTATTTTCTCTGCTTGTCAGTACTATCTCAGAAAAAACCCAACAAGATTTTGGATGAAGAAATTCAGAATTCCTCAGGATGTTTTTCATCTTGTCTGTCGGATCCAGAGGGATATCATTTATGCATAGTGCTCCCTTTAACAATGTTAGTTACATTTTTATTTGATTTTAGCACTTAGAAAAAATACCAGACTAACAATAGAACTACACAAAGCTTTATGTGCAGGTCACCTTTTTAAGTCATTGAGAGATTATATTCAATGAATAAATTGCAAAAACTTGAACATTACAGAAATTTTACATATCAGGAATAAGAGTGTGTTGTACAAGAGCATTTTAGCGATGTTGTAATGAGTTAGGCACTCTGATAGCTGCACTCTCTGAGGTCTTAAACCCTCTTTCCCAACTGAAGGTTGGTAGTGGGTATGGTAAGCTGTGACTCAGAATACCAAGGGCAGCTTATTCCACATCCTCTGTTTGACCACAGAGTAAATTTAATGTGAAGAATAAAACATTCAAAGAAAATTTCTTTGTGTTTTTGCAAGGAAGTGACTCATCTGGATTCTAGTGCAACCACCTCTTTCAGCATAGATTAATACCAGAATTTCTTATATTATTAAAGTGATTATTACATGCTTTAATTCTGCAAAGAGGCACAGGTTTCATTTTCTGTGACCACCAAACACCCAGGACTGTTATATAAACATAACAACATGCAAATCAAAAATTTCAGTTTCATGTCAGATAATATATAGTGGATACACACACTGTAACAAACTGCATCGTCACTGTATCTATATCTGGAGCAGTTAAATGTAATTTTGATGCTGATTTATAGGACAGAATGACACCATATCCTTGACATATTACAAAATCAAATTCCACTTGTCAAATATTTCAGTGACTTTCCTTGGCTACTGTTGTGTACTATCACCTAGGACATTCAGGTTGAGTGGAATTCTTTGTGTGGAGTTGATAATGAGGTGAACTGCAAGTCTTCCAGGCTTTCTCCCATCTGTTTTATGGCTTTCCAAAGAGGAGTATGTTTTCTCAACCATTTATACGGACACAGTTTCTCACATATTTTTTAAAAAGAGAAGACCTCTACTTTTTTGGTAAGTAAAATATTCCAAAGATTGAAAATTGGGAAAGAATAAGCTAAAACATAATAGATGTGGCCCTTTTATATAAAGAACATATAGTGTCATGTGTTTATTCTCAATTTTCTTTGTGCTGTAGAGTATCACACAAATCAAACAATGCATAGCTGGCCAGGATTTTCTCATTGGTATTGATAATCATAGAATCTTAGAATCCTTTGTGTTGGAAAAGACTTTCAAGGTTGGAAAAGATCTTTAACGTCATGAAGTCCAACTGTTAACATAACACTGCCAGGTCCACTACTAAACCGTGTCCCTAAGCACCACATCTACACGTCCCTATAAGTGCAAAGATCCTTCTCTCTCTGAGAGTCAAAACCCCCTGTATTCTGATAGTGAAGACTGTTCAATTTATCTCGTTGTCCACTTGACTCAGTTTGTGTTATTCAGTTTCCAAAAGAAAAGGAGCTATCCGAAATGCAAGGTCACTTTTGAAATCTTGGTCTACTGATATAAAGTATGTGATCTGGAATGTATATTCTGTATTCCTGACAGTCATTGTCCATGTAGCCCTGTCAAAGGGCACACTGTACCTCTCTCTAGCAGTCCTACTGGGAAGCCAATGAGAAGAGCCAAGCCCCTTATGTCTCTGGACTCCCTTGGTGAGTTTCTACATCAATGTGATGGGACTGAGTGAAAATCTGTTCTCTGTTGTTAAAGATTCTGTGAGTTCACACTAATGATAGAATCTCAGGAACTAATAATATTTGCATTTTCAGACTCCACTTCTATGTAAACCTTGGAAAAATGGTTGTCTAGTGTCTGAAAACCAAAACCCAGACAGAATCTGGTCAAACTGTAAACCCCCTAAAACCACAATTATAAAATAGGTTTCAGTAATGGTTTCAGTGGATGATTTCCATGTTAACATGGCATTTTTTGGACATGCTTAGCACAGTGCAATTAGGAGTTCAGTCTGCCTTTCACATCAGCAAGGCATGTCATGGAAAGCAGTCCCAAGGCTTTGAAGCACTGCAGCTTTCCCAGAAGGACAGAAATCAGTGTTGGAAGGTGGGTCACAAGACCTCAACACAAAACATTTAAAATCCTTTTGAAGCATGAGAGCAGATTAAATAGTCTGTAAATGCAACCAAGAAAAGTTGTCATCCAAATTGAAGATATGCTAATGTGTTCTCACAGATTTGACAAGAATAAATGCACCATTAGAGAAGTATAGGACATTCCTTGTTGTCCCTAGGTTATGGAGATTTCTCTCCATCTAAACAGCCCTGACTTTCATCTCTTGTGCGAAAGAAATCCAATGACTAGCATAAACCTGGGCTTTTCTGCATTCTGTGACAGACTCCCTGATAATTAAATGGCTGAAATTTGAAATGAAAAGAAAAATTGAAGCTGACAAATACATTGAAAGAGAGCTATGTAATAATCTCAAGGTAATATCACTCTATTTTAAATTCTGCAGCCCCTTAATAGATACTGTTATTCTAGAAATCACGCCCATTATTTTTCAAAACCCGTTAAAAAGTCTTAGGCAATGTTATTAAGAAGAAGTAGAAGAAAAAGGATGGTAGAAATGCAGCAAACTTGTAAAAAAAAATTAAAGTACTTTCTCCAGGATACTCTAGTTCTCTGCAAGTCTTTTTCCAGTTCCAGCAATTAACCTTGCTATACATTATCATATTATATTTGGGGTCTTTTTCAGCAATCTTTTGGTATTGCTAAATTGAAAAATACATCACCCTTGGTCTAATGACATTATTGTAGGCTTGAAGAGTGAGGCAGTTTGTGAGCGATAACTAGGGATTATGTAGAAAAAATTTAAGTAACCCCTAAGGGAAAGACATTGTGAAGATACTGCGAAGATACTGCATTTATAAGTAGCCTAATAGCCAGGATTTCACTGCCATTATATACGGCCTTAAAGATTTCAATACCATAAAGATATGATCCACTGGATTCCTTTACAGAAAAGCTTTACTAATCTCTCTACAGATTCACACTGGATTTTCATTAACTACTTTCACATCACATTTTGAGGTCCCAGGTTAAATAACTTCTTGGAATTTCTTAATTAAGAATAAAAGTAATGTACTTTCTGAGTATATTCTGCCAGATTTCCAAAGAGATTGATGCTATCTCAGAGGCCAATTGGTACTTTAACTTCACAAAGAACTGGAACAATTAAAGGCTTTATTGACTCCAGTAATTATCGATTCTAGCCTACTACTTACAACCCGTTGCCCAAATTTTTCCTCCCTGCCACAGCAGAGGGGCTAGAACATTCCCCAGCCTCTCCAGCACAATCCAGCTCCCTGGATCAGCCTGGACAGGGAGGACATGGAGGACGTCTGCCCACATGGTGCTGCAGGTACAGGTGCACTCATGTCTTCTTCCCCAGCACTTGCAGTCTTGCGCAGCCTGACATTTTGTCTTCAAATAAGTTCTACCAAACATCTGGACTTCTGCGCCTGGCTGCTTAAGATCTCAGTTTGATTCCCGCAGGGTCCAAGACTACATTGTGTCGTGCCAGGCTACTGAAGAGTATTTCCTACACATGTTTGAGGACCCCTTTGGAAATAAAAATTACTGAAAAATCTGTATCAGAGTAATTGGTTGATTAGGCTTCCCTTTCCTTTTTTCTTTCTCTCCCTCCCTTCTCTACCTTCTCCTCCTTCTCCTTTTTTTTCCTTTTCTTTCTCTTTTTCTTTTTTTTTCATTATGTAGTACATTTTAGGAATATATCTTCTCACTTTTAATCTTAGTCCATAACATGGCTGAAGAGCCTCTGAAACTTGCAGTGAGATTTTCCAGCCACCCTAGCTCTCCACACACTGGACTTGCAAGGTAAAGGTCTTGATGACCTCTGTAGGCCAAAGTGAGAAACTTTTGAAATTCTTACCATGAGCTTCTACAAGAAAAGGGTAGAGCAGCACCCAGCATAAACTAGTGCTCTCCCTTGCCATTGGAATAAGTCACTAAGGATCAGCTTCAAGATATAGAAAAGGACTGGGGATAGAGGAATTTGGAAAAGCTGACTTTTGATATTATCGAAGACCAAGTGTGCCTGATCCAGGCAGAACAGCACTTGTGACTCTGCCACTCTGTACATTGAATATAGTGTGGTATGTATTAAAGTAGCATGCTTTTAATTATAATTTTTAGGTTTTCTATGCTTTTTCATGCTACAGAGATTCAAATAGATTCATAAAACCTCTTTTCCAAGTCCAACCTCTTGCCATTATACTAATTTGATTGCTTTGCCAAACTCTGTTTTAATGGTTTTTTTGCTACAGAGAGGCTTAAATTGCTGTAAGTGTGGGACTCAGACTGGTTCTACTTTCCTTAAAGATGGTGAAAATCAGTCATAATCAGTGTCAAATGACAAACTAGGCAGAAGGTGCACTCGAGTATTCAAAAGGGATATTTTGCAGACTTAGATATTCGGGTAAAACTTTTATTAAGCTAATCCTGAATTTAAAATTTAACCTTAAAAAGGTGTTTAAACTCTACTGAAACACGGAGGACTTACTTAAACACCCACACAAAGTCAAAACCCATGATTAACAGCTTTGCAGAATTGGAATTGTACTGGTATTTACCCAAGATGGTGTAATTCCCAGTATCTTCTCTAAAATTTTTATGCTTTGAACATCCTCTAATACTTACTTCCAGCATTTATCCTTCTGACATTCTCTTTTGTCTTGCCAGTCTCCAGTGTTTAAGATTAGAGGGGAAACTTTGAACAAGTGGTCTAACTGTCTGCACACAAAAGCTTGATATTGGCCCCATTATCCCTTCCTGCCAACCAGTTACTCTGGGTTAACTGAAGCACAGCGTCCTGAAACCCATTTAATCCTGACTTGTGGTTATCAAGTTTATTCCTCTAAGGACTTGCTCCAGTAGTCGAGGCCTGTTGTTTTCAGCAGTTTGTGCCTTATTTCTCAACTGATTCTATCTGGCCTCAATATTTAGCCACTGCCTCTTGATGTGCTGATCTTTGCTAAAGTTAGGAGACCTTTTGCATTCTTCCCCAGGACAGCACTCAAATAGTGTAATTTCTCAGTCCTCTCTGTTACAAGCTGAACAGACTCTCTTAGCCTTTACCTGTAAGAAATTTTAACAATTTTTAATTAGATTTACTTTGATTTAATTTAAACTAATATTTTTTAATCATTTTTATAAAACTTTTAGTCCCCCATTATTGATTTTCTTTTTTTAAATATAGGCACCAGAACTGTTATCTTCTGTAATAATATTCAGTTTCTCATTTAAGATACTTAAATCTTTTTCAAAAGGCACTTGTGCTGGATCAAAGGGTCTTAGTCTCATTTCATGACCTGCATACCATTTTCCTATGCATACAGCTTTTATTTTGGCTCTGTTAAAGGGATCTGGAATCAACTTATTATCTATCACGAGTATTTTTTGTTCGTGCCCTGCCCTCATTATTGTAGTTTTTTATTCCTGCATGTAGGCTTAAACCAGCCAAATTGTATTAGGAATTATTTTGTATTTGCTTCTAGAACACAAATAGAAATTATGAAGAGTATCTGTCATGTATCACAGTATCACTTAGCATTAATTTTGGTGAAAACCACTCAAGAGGTGCTTTCATGGATTGTCCTTCGAGATCTTAAAACCATTTAGTGCAAAGTTATTTGTAATGTATAGTGCCAATTTCTCAGCTGGGATATGTGTGTGTCTGTGTTTTGATAACAAATCAAAAACATATCCATTACAGCTATTATGTATATAGTGCAGCAATTAACCAGCAAGCAACTTCACTGAAGAATGAAATCAGATTTGTTTTGACAAGTCTGGTTGCAATCAAATCATGCCAAGTGACTTTCATTGGTCTGATTGTCATTAATTTATTTTTATATTTGCCTACAGTTGAAGTTGGAATAAGTGTGGTCTGCAGCTGCCTGCAATGGGATGCCGGTCAGATCCGAACGCTTGCTTTGGGAATTCTGTTAAGCACTGTGAATTAAAAATAACGAAGGTGTGTACATCAGCCAGAGGTCTCCTTGCCTAGCTCTTTTATACTGATGGTTACCAGTCCAGCTAGCTTAAAAATACCTGACAGCTGAAAATAATATCTTTTATTTAGTCCCATTTGAATAATAAACACATCTCCTTTCTTCATAACTTAGTGAGCTATGTTCCTTCCTTCCAAGCAAAAAATTATTATTTACTGAAAACTTGTTCTGCCAATCGATGGGCTCAACAGAAATGGACACAGACACCAAAAAAAACAGTAGGCTTATTTTACTATCTGTTTCAAGGTGTTACAAAAGTAAGGTAATGCATTTAATTAAAATAATAAGCTTATTACATTCTAGTTTCAAGCAGCAAAGAAAATAAGCAAGATAATGCACTTAATCATTACTACATAAGGTTAGAGACAGTGATTAAGAAAGATACGCCACCAATTGCCCTAACACTTTACCACCATCCAGATCCACAGTTACTAGGGAGCCTCGGTTGCAGCGAGGATTTAGATCACCTGTCCTGGCAACCGGGAGGTCCTACGTAGTACATCTACTCACAGGTGAGGTCTCCAAAGTTGCTGCATGAGGGTCCAACTTTTATACAGTTGAATAAACACATTTCGAAACTCTAAGTGCAGAAACATCCGGTGTCATCCTCCCTGTTGGAATCCACCCAAAGCCTGACCAGGGCTCAAGGAGGAAACCAGAAGAGTTTCTCTATTTTGGCTGTAACATCTGGGGCTTCTATATCTACATCTATTTTAGCTTTCCAGACATCTAATTTCATGGCTCTGCCCCCCGAATCAAGAAGAATCTGAAGACTATTACACCATAGGCAAAGAATCCAGTGACCATCACACCACAGGCGTTACAGCATTCTGCTGAGTACCATTACACAACAAGCATTACAGCAAAGCTTTTTATAGATTGACATCAAAATATGTAGATATTCATAGTGGTTTGAACTGTATCAGTAATATATCACATATACGGTTAATACTATATATATTAAATATATTATGGGGTTATGACATTCATCTAGAGGTCAGTGTTGTTTCATGGCCTACTGTTTAGGCCTCAGTGCCTCAAAACTACTGTTTTCCTTTTTTATTAGCTATGCTTCACCCTTATGTCTCAGGACAGATATATTTAGTATCGTAATATTTCTTTTTCTCCGAGTATAGTTGTTTTAATTCCATATCACTATTCACACTGCCACACAATCATTTGTTTTAAAAGTTCTTCCCTTTTGACTCTCGTTCTTATTTTTCTGTGCTCCAAAAGCTTACGCTGACTGCTGTCTGTTCTTCTCTTTCCTCTTTGCAACATCTGTTGCTTAACTTATCATCTTCATCTTCATTTTGCTACTGAATAAAAGGAGCTTTTAGCAAAACATGGCATCTTTTCAACTGTACATTCATGGCTTTTTAATCATCTAAGTTTCTAAAGAGTCCTCTGAGAAGCAAGAAGACTGAGACTGCCAGGCAGAAAATAATCACTTCTCATAATTCCCTCAGTTTGAGACAACTAAACCTTATTCACTGCTTTTCCACACTGAATGTAATCAGATTGTGATCACTGATCTCCAGGCTCTGCCAGCTTCTCCTCCAGTGACTAAACTATTATTTTTTTTTAGCCAGCACAACAAAACCTGCAACAGAATTGCTTTGTGTTGAACATAGTATCATTGCTGTGACAACGCAACATCTACTGTTCCGGGACTGTGGTGTTTTACTATAGGTTCCCTGGGTGAAACCTACAATCCCTCCAGCATTTTTTCCTTCTTCCTATGCATTGGGAACAAGTGCTCCTACGCTATGTCCTGTAGCAGCCACCCCTGCCCATGTCCCCCATCTTGGTTTCCTATCCTGGGTTTTGTCTGACATGCATCAGACGCTGTAATTCTGCATTTCTCTCAGTTGTGCTATGCTGGAGTAGGTCCAGGTCTATAACTATCTGCATTGCTGCCTGGATCAGGAAGAAGGAGTAAACAGCAAGAGATGGGCTCTCCATCTCCATGGTTCCTGTGACACAGCAGGGTCCCACGGAGTGTGGGAGAACCCAGACCAAATCTGGCATCCCCTCAACATGCAGCCACTCAAAACTAATGCCACTGCTGCTGCAAAGTCCACCTCTGGACTTACTCTGGTTGGTTACCCTGGTGTCCTCTGGGGTGGCATAACACCAAGCTGAAGTCCTCAGCTGAGTCTGGTTTGAACTCTATCTCCCTTGGTCAACAAGATGATGAGAAATGGTATATGACTTTCTTCCTTATTCTGTGGGTACAGCTGCAAGAAACCTGCTTAGCGTCAAATGTTCACTGCACTTAATGAGTCATTTTGAATTTCAACAAAATCTAAATGTGGGAGATGAAACTAGAGCAAGAAGGTAATAGGCAAACGCTGCAAACAGCTATGACCCACAGCCCCCACTCAATGTCAGAAATCTGTATGCAGTCGCATCCAGTATTTCAGTTTGCATAACTTATTTGTGACTTGTTATTAAAGCTGCTTGCATAATAAAATTAAATGCAGTTTACATTTAGTAATGTGTCTGTTCACTTGCCTGTAATCAAACTGACAGTTTTTCCTTTAAACAGTCAATCAAGTCTCCAATTCTTTCTGGCTCTGTTTGTTTGATTGGAGTTGAGATGTCATAAAACAGAATGGAATATTTTACAAGTTCTGATTACATGCTTTGACTTTTCTAGGACTGCAATTTCTTTCATTCACAAAAAAACCCCTGAATTAATGGAAAAACCCTTGACTTTAATTTCACAGTAGATGCTACAGTTAGCAAAAACACAATATGAATTCTAGATGGTTTTTTTCTCTGTCTAAACTAGCTAAAAAGCCTACACATTAAGATCTTAATTGATTAGATTATACAACGGTTTCAAGAATAAGGCATAATTTTTCCAGGCTATATCCTCTGAATAGAGCTGTATTTAAAGATAAGGCAAAGTGATTCTGCTACAGAACAAAATTTAGGAACTAAATGATATGTCTGCAGCTGGAATAGTAGGTGGTTGTTTGAAGTAAAATATATTACCTGAATTTTTTTATTACTTGGAAATGAACAACATGTCCTAAGTGTCTTGAAAGGAAAGGAAAATTAGCAATGAACATGAAACACCATAAAACTTTATATCTAATTCATTAAGAGGTAGAATCTTGCTAATGTGTAAGGATCAATTGACTTATTTCAGTTGGAAGAGACCTTAAAAATATACTAATTCTAACTCCGCTGCCATGGGCAGAGACACCTCCCACTAGACCAGGTTGCTCAAAGCCCCATTCAGCCTGGCCTTGGACACTTCCAAGGAGAGAGTTTTAGCAACTTCTCTGGGCAACCTGTTCCTGTGCCTTACCACCCTCATAGTGAAGAATTTATTCCTTACATCTAATTTAAATCTACCTTCCTTCAGTTTGGAGCCATTACCCCTTGGCATATCACTACATACTCTTTGTAAAAAAGTCCCTCTCTAACTTTCTTGTAAACCTCGTTTAGGTACTAGAAGGCTGCTCTTCTCCAGGCTGAAAAACCCCAACTCTCTCAGCCTATCTTAACAGGAGAAGTGCTTCAGCTCCCTGATCATCTCTGTGTCTCTCCTCTGGACTCGCCCCAACAGGTCCATGTCTTTCTTATGCTGAGGACCCCAGAGCTCAACATAGTACTCCACTGGAGTCTCATGAGAGCAGAGCAGAGGAGGAGAATCACCTCCATCAACTTGCTGGCCACACTTCCTTTGATGCAGCCCAGGATGTGATTTGCTTTCTGGCTGTTGAGTGCATGTTGCTGGCTCATATTCAGTTTTTCACCCACCAGCACTCCCAAGTGCCTCTCCGCAGGGCTCCTCTCAGTCCACTCAACCCCAATTTTTGCTTGAGATTGCCCTGACCCAGGTGCAGCACCTTGCACTTGATCTTGTTAAACTTCATGACATTTGCAGAGGCCCACTTCTCAAGCCTGTCAAGGTCCCTCTGGATGGCATCTCTTCCCTCCAGCATCTTGACTGCACCACACAGCTTGGTGTCATTGGCAAACTTGTTGAGGGTTCACTGAATCCCACTGCCCATGTCACTGAAAGTGATGAAAGTGATGAAGTTGATTTACTGTAGTGGTAGAGTGGGATGCACTGAGGTTCCCTTCCTCTGTCAATTTTAGTTTAAAACCCTCTTCACCAGCTTGGCATTTTTTCCACAGCAAAAAATGCTCTTCCCCTTCTCTATCAGATGAATCCCATCAGCCCTCAGCAGACAAAGTTGCTCATAGCAAATCCCATGGTCTAAGTAACAAAACCCTTGCCTGTGAGACCAGTCCTGTAACTAATTGTTGACCCTTCAGATTCAACTGGAGCTTTCAAATCCCCTTCTTTTGACCAGAAGGACTGGTGAAAAATATACCTGCGTTCCAGAGCCCCTTACCATCATTCCTAGGGCTCTGTAAACCTTCTTGATACTCCTCAAACATGGTATTCCAGATCAATTCTCAATTTGTAATATCTGGCAGACGGCATGAGCATCAAACACAGCCATATTTTTATTCTTTTCATCTTACCCTTTGATCTTTTCACATATTATACACAGATACTTAATGGTCTTACTGCTACAGGCCTCATGGGATCCTACATTCAAAATGTCTCTCTGAAACATATATTTGAAATAACCATTTGAAACACTTATGAATACACTATGATTGAATTAACTTTATACATAACCTGATATAACCAGAAAAAAGGTAGCATATGTTTTTCAGTCCTGACTCTTTCTTTGGCATGTCACTATTTTGTTATCCCCAGGGAACGAGTTTCAAGAAGTGATTGCTTCTTTTAAAATATCACAGTCTGAGAATCAAAAACTGGGATTGCAGCATTACCAAGATATATTTTCTAATAAAGATAAATAAAATAAGAATCCAATCCAATGATAGACCATACACATATGGGAAATGCATGTCCATTATAAATCTATTCAAATACACATCTTCTACTGTATGATACAAACCTTGAAAAAAGTTATAGCACAAATTTAGAATACTCTTTCTCCATGAGCAGTTTAAATGGAACATATAAGCAATAGGAGTGGTACCCCTACAAGTGTGCATATTCTTATCTTTACTATTATATGAGCTGTAAAAGCAATATCTTGAAGCAATCTCCCAGAAGGAAAACAGGCATACTGCAAGAAAATGTAAGAAACATAAATCAGAACTGTATTTTTTACTTCAAAGTCTCATGAATTAAATTTATCTCATGTGATTGATGCTCTTTTCCAAAGGTTTAGTTGACTAGAAATGACTGAAATAAAGAGAATACCCTGTACCCTGCAAAAATGGATGCACTGATCCCAAGATACAGAGGTGCAAGTTCCTTCTTACCTAAATTCATCTACCTGAAATTGAGGCACCTGAGCTAAACCAGGGAACTCTCCTCCCTGCCTAACCAGGAAGATGGGCATCCATAAGGCAGTGCCTTGTGTAAGAGTATATCCAAGGACATATTATTCACCTTCTCTCTTCCTAGTAGCTACAAAGAAAGTGCAGGTCACTACATAGAGTTCATGTACATATTTTGTAGGAATATGTTTATATAAGAGTGTCCTGGTCTGAGAATTCGACCCTAACATAAGGATTGGTTGACTACTGTAGATTTAATTAGCTGTAACTAAAGTTTTAGTAGCTCCATGACAGTGAAAATCTTCTGAATAGTTTGTTGACTATAGTAATTAAACTCTATATTAGGAATATAATATTAGTAGGAAACCAATCTGAAAGATCATCCCTGAAGGGATTCTTATCACTGGTCCAAGTCTGGTGGATTCTTATAATTCTTCCACATTTTAGGAAACAATTAAAATAAAATTGCTGTGTACTTTCTCTCTGTACTCTGTAAATGTAGCTCATAAATAAAATCACTACAGACTTTAAAGGAATTCTATCTAAACTATTAGAATACAAATTAACATGTTCTATAGACATAACAATTTACAATTTAGGACAAAAAGAATCTTCATCCATATTAGAAAGGAAAAAGAAAAACAGAAAAATAAACACTTCTGAGTGTATCAGCAGTCTTCCAAAACTTTTTGAGAAGAAATCCTGATAATTATGTCGTTTTTTGAATGTATGAGAAAATGAAATACACAAGTTCAGTGATTGAAGTATATTTCAGTAGATTTCTCCTGACATTATGAGTTTGTTTAGTTGCTAGAAGCAAAATCTAACAGTCTAATTTAGTCAGTTCCCATTTGTGGAAATTAAAAATAATATAAAATTGTTTGGTCTAGTTTTTCACATCCATCTTCTTTTTTCTGCAGGAGCACTTACAGCTACTAGCAACTAAATATATGAGGTTATAACAAAGCAGTGACTGAAAGAGGAGCAAATTTCTGTATCTTAATGATGAAAAAGCTTATTCCCTTGCTTCTCTCAACTGGACATTTTTACAGTAAGATATAAATATATTAATATGAACATGAATATTATCAAGCAGTATTATCAAGGTATAGGCTGCCCAGGGAAGTGGTGCAGTCAGCATCCCTGGAGGTATTTAAAAGACGTGTAGATGTGATGCTTAGGGACAAGGTCCAGGGGTGGACCTGACATTGTTAGGTTAATGGTTGAACTTATTGGTCTTAAAGGAATTTTCCAACCTAAATGATTCTGTGATTCTATGATTTAACTCCTTTTAAAGGCTTACAAGACTTTCTAACAAACAGTGCAATCTTTCAATACGTCACTTCCAAGAACATTGATCTTAGAGGCATTTGTAGAGGCTTACATTCGTTTTCCAGTTTTACATGTGTCAATATGTCCATAAGGGTGTCTGCAAAGGAGCTCATTCTCTATGTCAGGAAAGACTTGAGGGTGAACTTACCAATAGGTTTCCTTACCTATGGCTGGGCATGGGCAAAGCCGTGCCACCAAGGAAGGAGACAGGAGAGGACTAGCTGACGACAGCTGAGTGCTGGTATAGCCAGGGTGCAGAGGCACCAGCCCAGTACTGAGGCCGGTGCTACTGATAGGAGTAAAGACCATCATGACATGAACTTTGCTTTTGGGCCTCCTCAAAGACAGACAGAAAATGTGCGGTGACTGGTGACAGTGACTCTGCTCTGCCCTCCCTAGATTCATGCTGCAGGTTTTCGTCAAAAGTAAATAATGCTCTTGAATCATGGTTATTAGGGCACTGTGAAAGCGTTTGATATGTCCCCCTGCTGTACTTTTGCGCTAACTGCAGATAACTGACAGCAGCAATTTTGTTCCTCAGCACAGCCCTAACTTGATATAGAGTCCCTTGGACTAGTATCTCATCACTACTCCCCGCACATTACAGAAAGAGAAGTCTTTATTGTATGTTTTATGGCAGTTTGGCTTTAGCTGAGCTTTGTATGCTTCTCTTACAGAGACTGCTGAAAGAGGCTGTCTAAAACCCTTGGCAGTTTTGCAGTTACTTTGCAGTGGAGACACAGCTTCAATGTTTTATGTGCAGGGGCCTAACATGAGCACAGAAGAAAAATGGGAGAACCACTCCTCACTAAAATAAGAATTTTTGCAAGAGGCTTTCCCCAAACTTGGGAGAGAATGCACTTCAAAGTTGCCAGTCAGCTTTTCCCAGTTGCAAAGCTGCCTGCCGATTCTCAGATTTTCAAAGTGCTCTCTGCAGATCTAAAGCAGCCCTTCAGTATGCTCTATTGTGTGGCATACTTACCATGGGCCACACCAGAAGGGATAAAATTGTATTCTCTGAACAGTTGTCTTCTGTGTTACAGCTCAGCATCGCAGCTCTTCCATCCTATGCACTCCCAATCAGCTGGGAGCAGTTTCCAGCATGTTAAATAGTTCGTCTCTCGCATTTTAGAAGGGAACACCCACATAACAACTTCTTACCAGCAAGTGCTGACAATGTGTATAGGGATGGCTGCATTGCAACTGTGATTTGGATACAACTCCTGCTTACCTCTGCTGACCTCTGCTAGGAAAGAGCTTACCAAACTAAAGGAATTAGGTTTCTGCCTAAGATTGCTTTCTACTCTGCTCTCCTAAGGTATCTACATTGCAATGATGTTTTTTGTATATGCTTTTGAATTTTTGGTCAACCACTCCAACACCTGTTTCAAGTAGAGAGGGGCATTTGGGAACTGCTGGAACAAGTGGTTTGTTCACTTCCTGTGTCAGTGCTGAGTATTGGTATGTAATGGTGTCAGTGTCACTGAGAGATTGGTGGATGTTGCGTTGGGGGGAATTGTTTAGTAGGTTGACTGGGCTGGGACAAAGGCTGGACTCTATGATCTTCTAGGTCTCTTCCAGCTGATACGATTCTATGATTCTATGAAACATGCAAGTTTACTTTAGCTTGATGAACAAAGCCTCTCGTGCTTCCAGGCTATAGCACAGGCAGGCTGTGGGCACACTACTGTCCCTCTGGCACCCCCTGTACAGTGCTGTTCTAATGGTAAGTCCCCTTGTCCAGTAGCAGATGGGCCTAGGATTGTCTCCTTCCATCAGATCCAACTACCATTTGATAAAATAGACATTTCCTCTCTCCTCACCACATCTTGGCCTGTAGCTTGGTGGTGCAGAGTGTCTTCTAGCAGAAACACTCAGCCTTGGGAAGACTTGGCGTCATGATACTTCATCCTCTCAGGCAGTGCTCTAACTTCTGCACCAGTGAGTAAAATGTAGGATTCCTTTTGGGGTGAAAGTGGCTGAGGTTGCTATATTTGTGCTGTTGCATAATTCAAAGATACCCCTCAAGGAAGGTAAGTAGAACCTACCTATCAGATTGCTTCAGTTACTGGTGGTCAAAGTAGCAGCAGCTTTATACATACTGTTAGAAGTCTGGAAGAAATGACTCAATAAACACCTCCAGGCTGTATTTCCCACAGCACCACAGGATAGTTTTGTTTTTGCAACTGTGGAGGGATGTTGTCTGTACGATGCGTATCTCCTTTAAAATCTATGACATGAAAATGTCAGGCCAGAAATATTTTGAAAGACGTCAATCAAATGCACACCTTCCTCAGTTTTATCAAAGCATCCAAGAAGTACTTTATATTAAATACTTCGTTATATACCCTGACATGAAGAGCTGCAGGAAGAAAAAAATGAAAGTATTACTATTCATGGGTCCATTTATCATAAGTAAGATGAATTTACATGTTCTCAGGGTACTCAGCCTAAGCAGTGTGCAAGACACCATTTAAATAGAACTCTACTAGTTTTCAAAAAATTGAAACTGCTGTCCCTGAGATGAAAGGTCTTATTCATAAACTCAGCTTCCTACATTAAAAATGAAAATGCCAGGCAGATATGTCATCTTAAATTAAGCAGCAGTAATGTTCAGACATGGCCAATCCATCTAATTTGAAGCCAAAGAAGAATTATTTTAATTTCCAAGCTCGTTTAGATTGTATCTAAACCAGAAATGTTTATTTTTCAAAGGAGATGAAGGATATTACGCTAATGCTGCCAGACTCATTACTGGGAGGAAAGACTAAAACTTTCAGTCATTAGGCAAAATCCTGTTCCTTAATGGCATTTTAGCAATTTCCCAGTTTTGAATTCAAGGCAGTGACCACATTTGCATTTTGCTGGGCAGGAGACAGCAAGTGAAGTTATCCCACATCTTTTATTATTAGGTGGTTGTATTACCTTTTATGCGCAGGAGACTGACCCCGTTTAAAAATGGCTCTTTTCAAAATCAGCTGGTGATCATCAGACTGGGATGGAACTGTTTTGTTATTATTTTAGTAGTAGTAGTAGTAACTGTAGTAGTATTATAAGAATTAAAAGGCCCTGGTTTTCCCTATGGTTAATTTAAAATATGAACCCTCTTATGCTGTCTCTGTGCTCTAGAGGCACATAGAAGTCACACAGCTGCCACAGCTTCTGTCAGAGTTTGAACCGAAGGAAATTCAGCACAGGAGCACCTTCTGTTCAACTTTCCTCTCCCCTAGACACACCTTTTTTTCTGTTGTTTAGGTATTCCCAATGCTTTCATTATTGTCTCATTTTCTGTCCCCAGGAAACATCTGTTTGGGATTCATTTGCCTCCTGATTCCCGGCAAACACTGTGACAGGGGAGTCGTTTTGGCATCCAGTGAGCACCGCCTCATTTGTCAGCCTGTGCTGCACCCCACGGCTCCTTCTGCCTCACCCTCTCTGACCTCCAGCTCTTTATACAGTCGTAAGGAAGGGAATTTGTCTTCACAGCTCTGCAATTCTATTTTTAATGTTTATTTTTGTGATCGGCCATCTGTTCTATGTAGAAAGAGGGTGTTAAGGAGAAAAGCAGATCTGTATGCCTTTACAAAATACTTTCTTTAGCTTTTTCAGTTTATTTGATTGATAATACCTGCTTTTTCTGTCTCCCATGATTTATCTTCATTACATGCTCTGATCCGTGCTTAAAAACATATTCAGATCAGTGTCTCTTCCTTACAGGCCTCCTTCTTCCTCTCTAAACATTGCGTCCCTCGGCACTAAATCAAGACAGAAAAGAAAATCTTCCTAAGGTACCCTGTGAGGAGAGTGTGCAGTGCAAACCCAGACAGAGGAAAGGATTAATTCAAGCCTGAAAGGTCTATGTAAGGTGTGTTGGGAAGGTGTTCAGCACAGATAAGGATAGGAGACCCAGGGAGACAAAGCCTGAAGTTAGGGATTTTTTGAAGAATTTGGTCAAAAGATGCCAGGCAAATTACTAAGTAAGGATTCAGCTGGTCAGCGCAGTGTCTGGCAGAGAGGTGTTAAGGGGAGCCCTGGCCCTGGAAGAGCAGAGAAGTTGGAGAGATGAGAAGGAATGGAGGCAGTCAAAGCAGTGCCTGCACGTAGCAAGGAGGTGCTGAGGCTGTGAGAGAAGGTGAGCTGTGGGTCCAGTTCCCTGCTCCATCAGCAGGCAGTGGAACAAACATTAATCAAACCAAGACTTCAAAAGTTTTATGTTCCTCCGCACTACTGCCACTTGAATCCACTGATGTACAGGATTCGTTCAAAGAGAGAAATGAAAAATTAATTTGAAAATCCAGATCCTGTCTCTAAAACATTTTTTAAAAAAATGAAGACTTTGAAAAGGTAGAAGAATTAGTTGAAAATCTTCCTCTTTCTACCCAGACTGAAAAAAGACTGTCTGGAAGATTCCTTCTCATGTTATTTTTGCATTTTTGTTGGAAGCCCTGGGGGTCTCCAAATGTAACTCTATGTAAGAGAAAATGAAAAACATATCTGAATATATCTGCTATAGAAACAACAGAAATGCAGAAAAAAAAAGTGCCTCTGGCTAAGAGAATCTGGAAAAATTGAGGAAGAAAGCTACAGGGAGCTCTTTGAAAAGGTTGATACTGGTGTTCTGTGGAGCCCTGGGAGAGCAAGCATTATATGTCTCTGAAAGGAAACGAAGAGAATCACACAGGTCATGAATAGATTTAAATATACTGCCTAGAGAATTATACTTCCATTTCAAGCTTTTAAACAGTCCCCAAAAAATAATGATTAAAAAAAGAGAAAAAAATTATAAAACATGAGTACTCAAGACATTGTTTCAATGTGAACTTTAAGTCTTTTTCATTATTGCTCCTAAACTCCATACACAAGTGTAGGTCCCCATATATTCCACCTATGATTTAACTTTAACACAAAAAATATCATAGTAACTTGCAAAGGGGTTTTGTTCCTTGTTAGAATAAGATTTGGAACTTACCATCTTTGCACTCTCTCCAGCACAAGTCTTTTCCCTGCTACAGCCCAACTCCAACAACATGATCCAAGAAAACTCTGCTCACACTTGTTAAGGCATTTAAGAGACGATAGTCTCCTAATTTTCTATACCAAGCTCATTTAACTGGAATATTACTGTTGCATACACCTACAAGTGTCACCATCTTAGGTGCACTGAACTCGCACCCCACCTACCTATTTGGCAGGTGCCCCTATCACAGTCTCCTGAAGAGCCTGGCTTATTTGGCATGCGCAAATAACACCTAAGGAGCACCTGATAGCCCTCTGTTTACTCTGAGGATGGAGAAGGGGAGAAGAAGTAGAAGCAGCAGGTACTGTTGTTGTATCAGGTTTCCCGCAAAGGCATGTTCTCAGAAAGAACATTTCTGTAAAGAATTGAAATCTTGTGGTATTTAATTTGCTACTGAGATAGAGATACTCCTGTGGTGGAAAGAAAGGACCACTCCCTCTTACTCATATAAAAAAGTGAAGGATGGGAGCTACGCTGTGGAAGACCAAGAAACCAGAGCAGGTCATCTCTTAGATGCTTAAGACCTGCGTGAATGAGGCAACTTCTGTCCTACAGTCCCAGCCTGGCAGAGGCACTTGCCCCTGGGAGACAGGAGTATGTCCACCTGTTGCGTTGGTGATCCTGAGCCTGTCTGCACATATTAGCTTGAGGCAGTCCTCAAGACAGTGCCTGCATTTAAAAATCAGTCTCACATTTTCGGGCAGTACCCTCCTCCTGGTTTTCTCTTTGGACTGGTTTAAATATCTCCTTGCTTTGTAAGCTGGATGTTGTGGATCCCATAGGAAGCTTCTTAACTCTGAGCACTAAGCACCTAGGAATCACAGATAGGCTGGCACAGCATCATCAACTCCTAATCTGGAGAACAGTAATTCTAAGGCTTTGCAGCGCCGAGTATCACAATGCTGAGGCCCTTTTTGCAACAGTTTTAAATCTATATTAAGCAGCCATTAGATCTTCATGGATACATGCTGAGCACAGACTTACATGCTTTTATTGCCTCAGGTTCTTAAAAAGTATTTTCGTGAGCCATAGTATGACTGAGAGTTGCATTTGCCTAATGGTTTAACAACAATAAGCAAACGATAATCAGGATATCTCAAACTGCTGTAATTTACTTAGTGATACATCCCTTTATTGTTTGCTCAGTTTCTGTATGAGTTTAATTTCAAATTGGCATTTGACCTTTTGTCTCTTTGTGGCAAAGCAACCAGAATAATATTTAATTAGAATTTTTCTGTTTAATCTATCATTTTAAAAATAGACCAGAGTTGAGTTCTACAGTACTTTTCAGATAAAAGAATGCTCTCACGAAAATTGTATTAGCTTGAAAAAAACATTCATATCATCATCTTGGTGTTTCCTCAGTAACATAATTAGGTTCCTTAAAACTCCTATAATTCATTCTTTGTCACAAGAGGGAAGAAAGATCCCCTACCATATATTCAGATAGATTTTTCATTGTCTCTTCCCTAGAGCTGCAGATCGATGTTGTTTGCATTCTTGTTTCTCTTCAAAGGCAGCATTAGAGGCTTTTGGGAAGGTTAGGGAGAATAAAATATTCACAAATTGGGTGAGAAAATTGTTTTATTTTTGCAATAAGTGTGTCCTTAGATTTATCACTTCCTCAAACCAGTTTCCTACAAAGAGACCAAAAACTTCGCAGACAACATTTTTCACATGAACTGTTTCTAGAGTCCCACTTTAATGTTCTTTCAAAGCCTATTGCTACATTGCTAATGGATTTTCTCACTCTTCCAAGTTATCTGACAGCTAGTTGATAGCCAGTGATAACCTAACATATATATATGCTAGACAGGTGCCTGCATGTGATTGAATTAACATTATCTGCATGTAGACTCTGTTTTTCACACCCTGCAACTACACAATGAGGAAAGCAGTCAGCAATTACAGAATCTGAGATATGAAACACTACGATGGTTTCTCAGTACCAAGATCTTCCTGAGCTGGCAGCATATTTTGGTTATATAGGTTGATAAAAATGGAAATTCAGCTGTCTGATTTTAGGTGACTCATTAGGTGCTGTGTCTTTGATGCTTTGCAGTCTCAACATAGTTCTCACTAGGTGCTAGCTATTCAGATATTTTGAGGGTGTGAGAAACCATATTGTCAATGTCATAATATGTTGCTAAAAGTCTTAAGGATTTTCAGAAATATATTCATTTGGTAATTTCCCACAGCAATCCGAGGCCATTAAAATCACAGATTTCATGTTTTCTACAGTCCTGGTGATCCTCAGCCAGAGTTTATCCTTACCCATTCCTGTCCTCTTATGCCACAGACCACTTTTAGAAAATATTGCTTCTGGCCATAAAAGATCAACTTCCAGAAAGTTCCTAGGTCTTGCTATCTCAGAAAGCACTACACTAGGTTAGCAGAAGGTCTCAGACACTCAGGCCAACAAAAAAATCACTTTACTAAAAAAATTGGTGTGGGCAAGGACATAATTTGTAACATCAGAGCCTGAGCTGTCCCAGCCACCCTTCTCATGCCTTACCAAAGGTCCTTGTCTCCCTTCAGTTTTACCTCTGTACATGTCCAAAATCCACTGTTGAAAAGACATTTCTGAGACATCTTTAAGGGTCTTGTAATTTCCTCACTGATGATTGCTGGATTTGACCAGTTATTCCCAGTATGCATTAATCAGAGGGGCTTTAAGAATATCTGTGGGTGTTATGCTTCTTTGTTTATTTTAATTTGTCTTGCCTTTTGTGTCTTTTCCCTACTATTTTCTTTTCTGTCACTTGTGTCAATGTGCAAAGCTGTTTCCATCACTTGGGAACATATTTATCTGATGCAGTGATAAAAGGATACACTATCATCCTTTCAAACTGTCATCTGCTTAAAAGAAATGTCAACAGTGTCAGATTCTGTGATGCTCATCACTTTGACACTTCAGGGGTACAATTAAATGGCTAGATTAAGACCCACGTGGGTCAATCTTTTCATGCATTATAGCTAAATGAAGTTGAGTGTTGCAAATGGAAAATGCCTCTTACTAAGCACTTAACATAATACGTTTCTGCTACCTTAGACCCCTACAGAGAGCACATATCTTGCATTAGCTCGCTGAAGTACTCTTTAAAGCTCCAGGAAAATACTGTAGAGAAGGGCCACTGTATGGGTTTTCCTACTAGTGCGTAGAGGTAATTCTCAGCACAGCTCTGGTGGAGACACCTGAGGAAAGATGGAAGTGGATTTCAGATGTCAGGAGAGAAATACCTCGAGGTTTTACTCAGATTCAAAACTGTGCCTCCTCAGCCCAGGCGCTCTTTCAGTGAGTGATTCCTATAAAGGCCAAAAGAAGGCTGGTGAGAGAAATAAGGTGTTATTTTCCTGTGAAGATCCGTTGGACTGAAATAGATATTCAAATATCTCAGTGAAGTTTTGGTTGCAGTTCTGGCATTTACAGCATCCTGGTTCATTCTTTTAATGCTAAGCACATGTAATTTACAAAAATTCTTTTCCGGACTGGATAAGGTGGCCTGTTCCCTTGAGTATGGCCGGCATATTAGTGTTGGCAGGTTGAAAACGTGACTATATGATTTCCTTTTCACATAATCCTTCCTACAGATTTTGTGTGGACCTCTTTCCCAGGTCATGAACAACCCCAAAAATATAGTTTATCCACAGTCAAAGCAAGTAATATGATGGTCCGTGGACATCTCAAATATATAGACAATGCTCAACAGCACTAATAGAGCTCTCCAAGAAGAGCCCAGACACATTCTTCTTCTGTTGTGTCTTTGGATGTTCCACCAGTCCCAGGATTCTTCCTGTCCAGTTACCGCAACACAGAGATATTGGATTCTTTTCCAGGGCCTTCAAAATTGGAGCATGACTGACCGATTTCCTTGCTACTTTTGTCAAGCAGCTGAGACAGGGGTCCGTGACAATATGAGGAAACCGGCTGAGGACAAAGAGAGAAGAGATCGCTCCCTGTAACCTTGCCTATCAGTCACTTCCAGGGGAAGGATGACATAGTTTCAGTCCAACAATTGCCAGTTTATCAACTCCATTCCTGCAAAATCCATTTCTTCTTCCTTTGGCCTGCTACGGTCTATGGCACCTGTGAACACCACATCACAATACAAGTCAATATCACACATAAGGTAGGGAGCAGGCAAAGGCCAGGCAAGTCATCCCCTAAACCCCTGCTTGACATCACCTAACACCACCTATGGGCACAGGGCAGGGATCCAAAGTGGCAATGATGCCAAAATTTTGTTTCACCTAGAACAGAACTATTGAATGATTGGTGAAGCCAGTCGATAGGGCTGGAGGAAGTAAGCATGACTCAACACTGGAGCAGAAGCTCAGCTAATCACCCCAAAGGGTATCCAGCAGGACCACCAGGAGGTGTAGCCTCTGCAGCAAAGCCCAGCTACTATCTGTCTTAAGAGAGTCATGGTTACTTCTGCCAACTGACAGACAGGCTTCAGGTTTTCAGTCTATATACAGATTTCTATATGTGGCAGTGCAAGTGGCAGGAGAGAGAAAGGAGTGGGATCTTGCTGTACCAAAAGCAGTAAACAGTTATGGTTGTTGCAAGCAATGGTGACTCAAAATCAACAGGAGGAAAAAGGAGGGAGCTGCCAAATATCAGCTGAAAATATTGTGGAAATTTTCCTGTGTCTTATGAGGAAGCTTTAAAACACTGTGTATAACATTCAAAAATCTGCCTTTTCAGAAAAAAAGGGGGAAAGGAAAAAAGAAACAAGTATATGGGGTTCTTCTAAGAGAAAATGACTTTGATTTAAATCTTATAGAGCAAACTCAGATCCCTTTGCTGGCAGAAGTGATTACATTTTCATTTCTTTTTTTTTTCCCCACTCCATTTTGTATCCCAAAGTGATTTTTTTGTACTAATTAAAGGTGCTGCACTGAGAGCACAGAGAAAAAAAGTACAATCCCTCTGCCTTCAATGACGGAACGAATCCAGCATAGACAGCAATATTCTTTCTATTGGTCTATCACTGTGTCTCAAGTCATTTAGACACGATCACTCCTAGGGCAAGAAGCTATACAATTATGTTACATGGTGCAGCACAGCCATCAGTGTCAATTTTATATCTGCCAGCTGGGTACAAGTGCTGTGCTGCTTTTCTGCGGCCTTAGCAGCAGCCCAGGGCTCCGGCTGCAAAAGATGTCTGCTGGTGGCACCCAAACTAGATGAATCTACACCAGCTTGAGTACAGCTGGGCTGCTCCAGTCTGCCACATGAGCTGCATCCTCCTGTGGGTAGCCAAAAATCAGCCTGGCGGAGGGGGGCTTCTTGAGTATGAGATTTCCTCTGCTACATCAGTGTTGCTTCCTGGAAGGAAGAAGGAAATCGGTGGAGACAGACTCATAATGCCTGTCTTTGTGTTTCAGTACGACAGACCACCTTTCCCAGCTGGCTATGGGCACATCATTCTTATCAGATCATGGAAAAGAAGCATGGGAAAGCTATTCCCTTTTTTTTTTTTTTGAAGGAACCTAGCATCAGGAGCTCATTGAGTCCATGTCTCTGAGTTTGTACTTATCAGTTGCTTTGAAATAGAGCCTGAATTCTCTATATACCTTCACTATTACGTGATTCTGCAAGGAAAAAAGACATGAGGAGGGAGACAGACATGACAGAGCTGGAAAGTTGTGGTGTGAGTAAGAAGAGTATACCAACAGGAAATATCTTTCAAAATCACTACTGTGATTCCTTTCCATGGGGGACAGCCTATTATCTAAATATGCAAATTATTCAATATCACAGAGCTAATGCTTTAAGAAACAACTGCTCTGACAGCTGTTTGATCACTTCATAGTCTGTGGGGAAGGGGATCATCTGAACTTTCCTGTAACCTGACACATTGTGTAATTTTTGAAATTTTTACCTCAAGTAGAAGTGCTGAAGACTTTTGAAATTTCTAGTTATAGTATCCAGATAAATAAGCGTAAAATTAAGGTATTTTAAAATACTTTACTTGTGATCAATAGAACTCAAATGCAAGGGTGTTAATTTCTATTTTAGGAAGTAATGCCAGGTTATCTTAGGTACTTCTGGAGAATACTTTCTCGCATTTTTCGTTTCCTAAAAGGAAAAATCAATTAGGAAAAGTAAAAATATGAAATCAGATTCAGATACAAGAAAAATAAGAAGAAAGATTAAATTACCTATTGGAAAAGTAAATAATCTCTGGATGATCTCCAAAGGCCCCTTCCAATCCCTAACATTCTGTGATTCTCAATTCTGTGATTATATCTGAATTAGAGGGCAGAGGTGGCATATAGTGTTTTCTGCTTGTCCATCCTAATGCCTACTCATGCTGGGACATCCTTTTGACTCAGGCAACTGTGTTTCTGCTGCAGAAACCAAGATACAGAGCTGGGGGTGGATGTCCTCCTGACATCAAGAAGCAATGCTTCCTTCCTCAGGATCCTTTATCCTGCAGTTTGGAAATGGCATAATGAAAGTACATCCAACATTTTTCAATCCTGTTCTCTCAAGAGGCTCTTTATTATTAAATTTTGAGCAATTTTGAGTAAGAAACATTAACAAAAACAAGACTGTTCAAGGATAAACAGAGGACTGGGACTGGAAAACGGATGTGCTATTTGGGATGGATGTGCATCCCTGACTGTACTGGTGCAATTTCTGCAGGAGCAAAGTGTGACCCCATAGCCAGATGCTCTCCTGGAATATACGGGTGGAAATCTTCCTCCACAGACAGCTGGGAAGATAGTGCAACAAATATTAACTCTTGCATGAATGCAAAGCCAAACGAGAGCAGGGCTGGCTATTTTCTCCTTGTACCTTCCTGCTCTGTTTTCCGTGGGTGAAAAAGATCATCTCTCATTGCTCTACACTGATAACTGGCAGGCAAAAAGCATTACTTCCTTGAGGTCTTATTACATAAGAAACACATCTACAGAAATTAAATTGCTCCTTGACAGAATCCATGGTGCCGTGTGTCACTTCTGATGGAACAGCCTTCTCCATAAGCTTCATTTGAAAATGACAGGAAATGATTTTGTGGGGACAGCGGGATGTTCCAGCTGCTACAGATTAGAGAAGTCACCTTCAGCGTGCCCGAAAGAGTGGAAAAAAGAAAGTGGATGATGAAGCACTGCTAATTTGCAAAACACTTAACCTGTATGTGATTATCATATATAGTGCCTCTAGCAGATCAGCTCTGCCACTTTCCACTCTTACAAAACAGCAGACCCATGCTGGGGAGCACCACAGGACTAGAGCTTCATGCAACTGGATTAAAATGTAGGATGCTGTGTAATTTTCCACAAACCTGCTTGTTTAATCAGTGCTGCCAGAAAAGCCAGCAGCCCTCATTTCCTGAAGAAGTTAGAGAAGCACAAAACAAAATACAAGAGCCTTTCCTTCCCAGACAAAGACCATTTGTGCAAATATTAGAGGTGAATGGGTGGCACTGGATTTTTGCTGTAGTTTTTATCACAGCAGGCACCTAAGGTCATTAAATACAGATGGAATATACTTCCTATTACACAGCCAGGATTACTAATAAATCAAAAGCTGCAAGGGTTCAGAAGGTTGTAACAATTGGACCTTTTTATAAAACTGTTCTCCGAAGTAGATGTTTAAAGGAAGAACAAGTGGGCTACCTCACTTGTTTGGTTTTTAATTAGTGTTTGAATTAAACTAATGGGATTAAAATTAGATAGCAGTTCTCTCCATGTTTTTACAGGGAGGTTAAAGAGTGTACCCTCTGGTATTTCCATAGCAATTCTGTTTTCTCAAAGGCCCTGTTTTTCAGCTAAAGTCCTTTATCCATAGAGAATTCTTCATCTTGCGTACTAAAAATAAGTAAGTGCATGACACTTGTCTTAGCTCTACATCTCCAATTTGGGGATTTTTCTGAATTATGAAAGACCTAGAAATGAGCTTCTGGTCTGACTGATGTGTTTACAAACAAGAGATGTTTATTAGAATCATCCTTTCTTTTTTTGCTGCCCATCTCAACTGCCTACAGGCTTTTCTTCTCTCCTGCCCATGAACAGCCATTCTGGGAAAACTAAGTGCATTACAGGTATAGTTGTGGTTCAGCTGCTAGAGAAAAGACCAACCCTGGTGAACTCCCAACAAATGCTGGGAGCTGTATTTACTCCCTTTGCAGGGGCTCCTTCTGTGGTGAGAACCTCCCATGCTGGGACCCTGAAGAGCACGGTGCAGGTGACATCCATTTCCATGTTTCTCTGGAGGAAGGGAACCACCGTGTTATGTGGATCTTGAGGCATCCAGAGGCTTTCATGTTACACGGATCTTGAGGGAGCTGCAACCCTGAGGACTATCTTCTGAGGTTTCATTCACCTACAGCAAGTCTCACCACCTCTATTAAAAGGACATATGGGAAATCTGCAGGAGAGTCGCAAAATAGGAGTTTTGCCTCAAAATCTGTTATGCCCATAAAAGTCTTTCTCAGGGTCTGTGTGAGACAGCTGCATGCCTGCCACACAGCTGAGATCTACTCATTTCACATGATAATGTGATGGGTTATGCAGAACCCACCGAGCACTAAGTTCAAGTAGGTGACCCGGCGTAGGCAGGCCTGTATCTGTCAGAGATTTCACCAACATCCCCTGGCTCTGCAATTTATCACATAGGTCACTATCTACACCTTGCATTTGAGGATTGCCCTCTATTTTACATTTTTAATATCTCTAATCACTCCAAGTATTTCTGAGAGGCAGTGCAAATGGCCTCAGACTTGACACAATAAAAATTGTTTTCTGTATGGTGATAAAGTGATGCCCCTGAGGGAAACATGGAGATATTGCACCTCTCTCTGTCAAAACAGATTCTGGGAGAACAGTATACCCTTTACACCAAAAAGAAAAAATACTGCAAGTGGAATTACCAGAAATGTCGTTTATACCAAGGAGGATACCTTGCTGCTCTTCAGGTTTCCTGCATGAATCTTTGTGCTTCTTCCTCGTTGTAGTGATGAGACACAGAAATTTGGGCCTTGCAAGCTGAAGGGCCTGGGTATCATTAAACAGGTATACTAAGAAACGGTACCTGTGCCAGGTAATCACAATAGGCTGAGCCTGTAAATCCCACTGCAACTTTTTAACACACACCAGAGTCCATCAGCAGACTTACACGGTTTCATCTGAGGACATTTGTCACTTAAACCACATGAATCACAGAACCATAGAATCATAAATATTGGGAAAGTTCTCTAAGACCACCAAGTCCAACTGTCAAGCCAACACTACCATG
>NW_009732323.1:89167-91761 GCF_000703405.1 Apaloderma vittatum | reverse complement strand
ACCTCACAAGTTTTCCAGCAAAGGGACAATCTACACAATTGGCAGAAGGTGAATTTAAAACATGAAAGGAATGTCATCTTTGTCCCATGGGCAGCAAAACCCAGTGAACCCGCTGCTGCCACGGGCTCTGGGAGCAGACAGAGCTGGCAGCTGCAAAAAGGAGCTGCACAACATCACAGACAATAAATCCCTTCATAACCAGAGGCTCCAGGGAGTAGCCGGGACATACCCTCCAACATTGTTAATCCAACAGTCATGGTTGCTTAGGAGTACAAGGGAAATGGTGCAGAGAGCAGCCCAGCTTTCTGGGGCTCCCCAGGTCACCTGTCCTATTGCTGCTGCTGCTTCTCTTTGGGCTGGAGAGGGGCTGAGGGGGATAGTCTGACATTTTTTAGGCCATGGTGAAAAGGTGTAAAGCAGGTAAAGCAGGCAGCCTTCACAGCAGCTTCACCCCGGAACATACCAGTGGCCTATGGAGAACAGCATCCAACCAGCAACAGCTTAGTCATTTTTAAGTTTCTTGATCTTATGTTTAGGATAATGAGTTTCTTTTCATGGGTGTGCTGTCCCACCTCATGGCAAGCAGTTTCTCCGTGGTATCCTACGAAATGGTGAGCTATTCCACACTCACGCTCCACAAGCCCCAGCACTGCCTCGCCTCTGGCTCCTCACTGGCGCTCCTGCAGCAGCCACCCACGTCCCACCTGTGTCCTGTTCGTGTCCCACCCATGTCCTGCCACTCAGCCCCAGGTCCCCCAGCTGTGGCCATGCCAGGGCAGCACTCTGCAGCAGCCCCCTGCTCCCTCACCCCACCTGGGGCTGCCCCTGGAGACCCAAGGCGGGGCTGTGGAGTCTAGATCAGGGACAGAAGATGTGCAAAACCCTGATTAACCGCAAAAAAAGGTGATTTTGGAAAATAAGTAAAAAGCCAGAGAGTTAGTTCTAAAGGAAAGAGGAGACCATACATCATAAATACTGCCTAAGTTAGACATGGGAAACGAAACAGCAGCTGAAGCAATGAGGCGTGAGAGCAGGACCCAGGGGAAACAGAGGAAAGTCCTGGGGGGCTGCTCATGGCAAGACCAACAGGAGAGCAGTAAAAAGAGCTTTCTTTACCCAGAGTTTGGTTAATATTTACCAACACAGGGCTTTCTGCACAAGCAGCAGATCAGCCTGCTGTTCTCAAGAGTTGTGCTCTCTGCTGTCCGGTTTTACATCAGCTCGGCTCTCCCAGCTTTTAAAATTAACCACGGGGGCTAGAAATGCTCAAAGGGCATTCACGGGTGCCTGGACGAGATCTGGGAAGAAGAGCTAAAAAAAACCAAAACCAAAACAGAACTTTTACTAAATAGGAAGAAGGAGCTACAGATAAAAAAGTTTCTTTGGGTGAAACTCCTTGCAATTTCTTATCTGAAGGAAAAAAAACCCTAAAAAGCAGCTGAGGGGCTGGCACAAAGCAGGAGCAGCATCTGTGAAGGCAAAGTGCAAATGGCTCATGCAAATCTCTTTTGAGGCTGTTGGTGTGGGGGATGCAGAGCCCAGCCTGGCCCCAGCTGGGCCTCATCCTCTGCCACCGCCAGGGCTGGGAACTGCACAGGAACCTGGTAACTGGGACCAGAGTGGGGGGAGAGGTGGCAGTGATTTACCAAAAATTCACCTTTGCTTTTTTGCCACGTGATGGGAAGCTACAGCTGCAAAGGCAGGTTTTGGAAAGCTCGGATTCCCAATAACCTTAGACCATTAATCAAAGCATTCACCTGAGATGCAGATTTGCAAAGGAAGGAGCTGAAGGTGGATTTCAAGCAGTGCCCCTGCCCTACTGAGCTGTGAAGGGGAGATGTGGGGGCTCCTTGCCCCTCCGGCCACCCTGGGAAGCTCTGTGGGGCATTGGCATGGGCGCGTGGTGCTGGCACTGGGCAGTCCAGCCAGGCTGGTACGTGAATTCTCTTTGCTCAGCATTTTCATAGCTCAGGGACCTGCGGGCACATCCAGAAGCAAATTTTAGGAAATTTGGAAACTCAGGTGTTGGATAACTTCACATGTCTAGGGCTGATGGTGGCACATGAGCTGGTAGGAGCTTTAGGGATATCCGTTTTGCTTTTATACAACCTCTGGAGCCTTTAGGGGAGATGGGTCCTGGGTTGGGACACGTCTCCCTGTGTGATGTCCAGGGGAGAGAGAGCCCCAGATACTTTAAGGCCAAAGAGCACCGTGGCTAAGGCAGTGATGTTATTTGTAGAGCAAAGTGTAGACCTAGAAACACTTGCCAGCAAGTGACTCAGACTCACGGGTGACTGTGGCACAGCAGCCACCCTCCGGAAAAAGGAGATGTGAAATACTCCAACCAGGCTCCTGGGATTGCCAACCAGGAGTCAGGAGCTGCCTCCGGGTGCTCCTTGGCTGGATGGAGAAATGTGCTTCTCCTCTCTTGACCTCGTAGATGACCTCCAGCGGTCCCTCCAGCCAGGCAGTCTGGTCCCTACCCTGCCAGTGCTGCTGCCAACACCGGGCCAGAGCAGCGACAAGTGGTGTAGTGACACTGAAGGCATCACCCGTGATCAGAATAAGGGAACATAAAAACTCCACACCAGGAG
>NW_009732323.1:84956-89134 GCF_000703405.1 Apaloderma vittatum | reverse complement strand
GCATCAGTCTTGTAATGGAATAACAGGTTGTACTGGGGAAAAAAACAACACCCGCCCAACTTTTTTTCTAATACGAACTAAGAAGTGGTTTGCAGGATAAAAAAGGTGCGATGGAGAGCGGTGTATGGACTACTGTGACCCACAAACGCAGCACTGGTGTCAGAAATGCCGAGCCCTAAAGAGCTCCCTCTCTGAAGATTTCACCACCAGGGAAGCAACCATGGAAAGTACTAAATAATTAAGTACTATTGAGAGTTGCCCAGTAACTGAGAATTCAATAGTCTAATGCTTTTTCTGTGAGCTTGTACTTGGGTAAATATTTAGGCTTTTTAAGCTGTAAAAGACATTGCGTGGGGACACCCTGTGCAAAGCCCTGCACTATGTTTACTCACAGATGGTCTATTACTTAGAAAGACCTCTAAAGGCTTCTCAGTCCATGTGGTCCTCGTGCAGATGGCAGGCAAGGGTGGTCTTTGGGTTCAGTGGTGAGCAATTTCCTCCAAGGACTGTGATCCCAAAGATCAGCTTCCTAGAAACCCTGGTGAACCACCGCTCTTGGTGAACAGCTACGAGACAGCGGTATCTCGGACCAGCCTGGATTGCCCTGTTTCATTACAGCCAGATGCTTTTGGTCATGAATTTTGTTTTCTTTTACAAGGCTGAAATCAAGCTGGTAAGGCTTCAGAGCAGATACGAAAAAAAAGGGAAATATTGCCTAGCAATGAGAAACACCCAGAAGGCACGGTAAGAGCACTTACTGTGAATAAGTGGCTATTAGTGCCTTCTGTTGACAGAGGCAGCACTAAGTGGGCGCCCTGTCTGGCTGCAGCAGCCTCTGATTGCCCAGCAAGCAGCAATCTAAAATAAATATTTCCACTTCCTAGGTAAGAAGATTGCCCACTTGCCTCTCTCGTGCCGTTTCCCTTGTCCCTGAGCACCACGGGCTCTGTGAAGCCTACCCGGGCACCAGGGCTCAGGCGAGGCTGAGGAGGGGAGCTGAGCTCCCCACAGTGCCATCTCTCAGCACAGCGCTACCCGTCACTGTTGCGATAGAGTGTCCAGTTCATGTCCACTGGGGGTTAAACAGGAGATGTGTTGTGGTAACAAAAAATTCCGATGGGCAACAGGCACGAAAAAAGAAAGGGTGAGGGCGCTGGTCACCACCACTCCCGTTCACTCGCAGAGCCCGAGGGGCTCCTCCATGGTGCCAGGCTGCTGGTTTCTGTACATCTGTCTGCCCACCCGGGAAATGATTCAGTACTCACCTCCCTTACGGGATGGTCACTGACCTCACTGGGCTTTGAATCAAAGAGCAAAAGAGATTTGGGAGACATTGCACAATCCTTCACTAAAAGACCAAATAAACCAATGAGAGCACACAAGAAGGCGATATACTTCTGGGTGGCAGAAATCTTACCATACCTTTTATTTATCTTAATCTGAAAATACAGCAGATGGGGACAAACAAACAACTGGTGAGAAATATAACAAGAAATATTTTGATTACTGGAAGAAAATTCAATTTCATCACACCGATGTTCTGGTGTCCTGGAGCAGGAACGCTTTCACTGGTTCTGTAAATATGGTCTGCAAATGTGGCAATAATCGTTGCACTGTTGTAAGAGCAGGGCAACAGCACTGCTGAAGCCTTATGAGCCATTTTCGCGATTGTGAACAGAAGTTACAAGATGTTCTACAGGATGTATTTTCCTGCATGAAGGATGAAGGGGGGCCTTTTGGGTTAAAATTTTGTATTTGGAGAGAGAGAAATTATCCAGATCCCAAACAGCTTTAATTTTCTTTAAGTAAAGGAGTGGAGAGTTGCAGAGCAAAGAGAGAATTTTTACATGCAATACTGTTTGTTTAAGTTAGCATCATTTCTTAAATCCACATTTTTTCCCAAAGCCAGACATTGCTTCTGCAGCTTGTCCGGTTGCTTTTTCTACACCATCTTGAGCTGCCTTGGAAGCCTTGTCAATCGCTGCAAGAAAGGGAAAAATATAAACAAAAAGCTTGAAAAATCCAACACAGTTTAATACTTAATATGGAAAGGGGAAGTGTGAAAATTGTTAGACTATAAAAATATTGGGATTTTTTTTTAAAAAAAAAGAGGTTGTCCACAGGTGGTTATAGCTGAGTTTGGCAGGATGTATTTAGGATGCAAAATAGAAGGAGGTCGCTTGGAAGTTTTGGGTGCTGAGCTGAAGCAGTCCATGATAAATGTTGGGACAAAGCTGGGATAGATCAGTTTTGGTCTAAATATAGCCTGGCTGACGAAGGAGGGTGCTTTGGGCTAAAACATGCTGTGAATACCATTGGAAAGACAACCTTATCAAGTGATAGGGAAAGTGAATCATAGAATCATAGAACTGTGAGGGTTGGAAGGGACCTTAAAGATCATTTAGTTCCAACCCCCTCACCATGGGCAGGGACGTCACCCACTAGATCAAGCTGCCCAGAGCCCCATCCAGCCTGGCCTTAAAAACTCCCAGGGATGGGGCTTCCACCCCCTCTCTGGGCAACCTGTTCCGCTGTCTCACCACCCTCATGGGGAAGAACGTTGTCCTAATGTCCAATCTAAACTGACCCATCTCTAGCTTTAATCCAGTCCTATCACTACCCAACACCCTAAAAAGCCCCCCACCAGCTTTCTTGTAGCCCCCTTGAGGTACTAGAAGCCACAATAAAGTCTCCTCGGAGGCTTCTTTTCTGCAGACTGAACAGCCCAAACTTTCTCAGTCTGTCTTCACAGGAGAGCTGCTCCAGCCCTCTGATCATCCTCGTGGCCCTTCTCTGGACATGCTCCAGCACATCCATCTCTTTCTTGTGCTGTGGGCTCCAGATCTGGACGCAGCACTCCAGCTGGGGTGTCACGAGAGTGGAGGAGAGGGGAAGAATCACCTCCCTCGCCCTGCTGGCCACGCAGCTCTTGATGCAGCCCAGGACACGATTGGCTTTCTGGGCTGCAAGTGCCCACTGATGGCTCATGTTGAGCTTCTCATCTACCAGTACCCCCAAGTCCTTTTCTTCAGGGCTGCTCTCAAGCCAGTCACTGCCCAGCCTATATGGGTGTTTGGGATTGCCTTGACGCAGATGGAAGACCTTGCACTTGGTCTTGTTGGACTTCATGGGGTTGGCCTGGGCCCACCTCTCCAGCCTGTGAAGCATGCTCTTCTCTCTATTTCCTTCTCAGATGTGATGGAGGGACCGTCAATGAGAGCTGTGCTCAGCTGTGGGCACAGGGCTGCTCCTGAGTGGAGCCAACAGGATGGACAATCACAGCGAGGTCTTACCTGGAGGGAGGAGGCCCTCACAAACAGGGCACAGACTCTCTCTCTTCTCTGGGATCTCAGCTGTATTTTGGTAATATTGCTGCTTCCCCATCTAACATCAACAAGTGACCAAGTCCTGCCTTCTCGTCACATCATCATTTAGCTGTAGAGGGCATCTGCTCCAGTGAGACATTGCCAACACATTCTGATTTTCATTAAACATTTTAGAACCTCAAGTTTCTAACTGTCTCCTCATTCTTAGAAAATTATTAAAAATAAGTGAGGACTGAGTCTAGTTTTTAGTTTAACTTGTTTCCAATCCCCAGAAACGAGATGCTAACCCTTTCCTGATGGCACCTTCCCAGCTGCAGGATCATTAATGTTTGACCCCAGCTGCTGCCTCAGCAGGCACCGGGGGCCAGCGTGGGCCTGGGCCTGGATGGACCTCTGCCCTCAGGGCTGGGGAGGCAAGATGTATCACACGGTGACTTAATTCTCAAGAGAAAAGATCAAGGTTTTGTCCGTGCTGATCCCTCATGTTTTCTATAAAGGAAGCCAAAATCTGAGTGCCACGCATGGGACTCGGTGGCCAGGGTGGGCAGTCAGCTATCATGGTACATCTGCCAGTAAACCTGTGGAGCTACGAAGGTGCAGGTCCTGAAATGCCGCCTCATGAGAATTGCAAGGGGTCAAAAATTGTCACTGAAAGTGAGGGCTTTCAGAGGGGAATGAGCACGGGCTGCTGCTCGCTTGTGTTGAGCTGCTCCATCGCTTCTTGATTTGAACGTCATTGCTCTTACCTTTCTGGCTTGCATCTGTAATCTGGTTGACTGCATCCTGAGTAGCCTGTCCCAACGTGTTTGCTGTAAGTAAGGACAAAAAAAAAATCATTTCCAGATGTTCACA
>NW_009732323.1:52280-84936 GCF_000703405.1 Apaloderma vittatum | reverse complement strand
TTTTCTGCATGTCCGTAGAGGTTTGTGCCCCTGGCAAGAAATAAGGCTGGGTTGGAGCAGGCTGAGGCTGTGCTTTGCCCGTGGGCACCCTGGGAACTACGAGTGCTGCCAGAGCAGCTTGCTATGAGATTAGCATTCACCTAGCACCTCTAGTCAGCTGAGCAAATCCATGACAGATAAGAAGATAAAATAAAATGGAGATAAAGAAGCAAAGAGTATCAGCAAATTTGAATGATGACATTTAGCTGCGAGTTGGTTATTTTACACTAGAGTTGCTTTTATTGATTTTTCTAGCTAATTCTGCTTGGAGAATTTTGGCCATTCAGCCTACATTTCTTTGGGGGCTGTTTGGGAGTAATGTCTTTTCCAAAATGAAAGCAAACACATTAAACAGAGCAAGACATGAAAAGGGAGAATTTGCAAACAAGATAGGAATCGAAGAAGAATAAGAGGAGCAGAAGCTAAAAATGTAATAGATCTGCTCCAGAATATAGACCACTAAAAAAGTGAGATGCCATGTAACTGTAAGATGTCTGATAGTTTATGAAGGAGCCACAGCCATCCTATCATTTTTGCGAGAAGAGGTAGTGACCAGTGAATGGCATGAATACAAATTGTAACCTGCTGGGAACAAGCTGCCCACAAACACTGTAAGGAATATACTACAAAGTGCTAGCATAAGCTATACACATATTGACATCTTTCATTTAAATGAAAAGCTATTTTACTTTGCATTGAAAAATTGGTTTCCAATGCACAGTGTTAATAATAATACAAGGTCTGCCCCTACAACATTGGAAGAGCTAGGACAGAAAGGTGTGCACTGTTTTGTTATTTTTTAAACCCTACAAAGTCCGCTGATCACTGCTGGAGAAGAGTACAGCAGAAACATACTTCCCTTACTTATAAACAGTTGATTGCAATCAATATAGTCATTATCAGAAGGCACTGATAGTCAGGCCAAGTAGCAAACATTAATCAAAGGTCAATTCCACATTCTTAAAAGGAGAGCAGTTTAAAAACCTCTGCAGATCATGAGAAAAGACCGCCCTGAGTAATGTAAATGCTAGATAGAAAAGGTTATAACTACCTGACCAACCTTCACTGCTCTGAAAACATCAAGTTTAAAGATCTGTTTGGGGGAGCAATAAGGGTTGGACGATGCTGAGGAGCTGCTGTGGGAGCTGTGGGTGGAGGTGGTTGCCATGTCTAGCCAAGACCTGGGACCACCCTGGGACCCTCTCCAGGTGACAGCCAAAACTTGGGCCCCGGGAACCGAAAGAAAAGGGGAAGCTGAGTCCTGCTAGCACCGACGGAGCTAGGAAAGTAACTTCAGATTGTGGTTTCTGTAAACCGAAGTGGCAGCTAAGCCCCCCCCTAACTGTACAAAGATACTTAGTCTTACCAGCATCTTTTGCTGCACCTTCAGCCTGTTCCTTCAGCCCCTGGAAGTTTTTACTCGACATCGTGGCTTCTGACACCCGTTAACGCTCCTCAGTTTCAACGCAATTTAGCGCCTGGTGATGTACAGCACACCATGTGAGGGGGGTCCTGACCTGCCCTGGTTTTTATATGTGTGCCAGCAGACCTGCGGGTGCTTTTGAGGGGTGATTGGTATAATGGGTGGAGTTTGAATGTGAGGAATGAGAGCTGAAAATACACACAGAAAAGCCATTTATTTACCCTCCCGAAAGAGAGGGTGTGCCCAGGTAGAGACTTCTGCTTCATCTCACTGTGTTTATAAGTTTGGGGTGGTTTTTTTAAATCAAAACTACAGAAAAAAACCCCAAAAACCTGTTCCACCACCACAGACAGAGATAACCAATGAACTGAGCCTTTTAAAGAGTGCTGGAGAACTACTGAGGTAGCAGTGCCTGGGCATGGCCAACTTCTGTCCCTGCCAGGCTGGCTTCTCTCTCCTTCTTTCATCCCCTAAACTGAACCTCCTGAGAACAGAAAACAGCCTAAACTTCACTTATTGTTATGCAGTTTTAATCACAACACCCTTTACTTGTTAGGCTGTGTACTGCTAGGTGGCAATACTTGCAATTTACCTGTATTTTTATAAGAAACAAAAATTCTGGTCATCTTTCTAGATACCTGCATGTGTCAGATTGCAAAAGCCCAGCATCACTGAAGGCCTTGCCTGGGTTAGCAGGTAACCTGTGTCAGCACCAGCAGTTCTCAGAGGGAGGGAAAAATTAAGCCAAACTAGCAAAATCACATTTTCCTAGTGTATTACAGTTTTTGTTAGTGCAGAAATAATGTTTAAAATAATTTATTTACTTAGCATCACTACATCAACAAAAGTTTCTGGTGTTAACCTCTGGCATTTCACAGGCTTCCGCCAGCCTTTAGAACGTATGTTTTCTGCCACCAAACCCCGGTACAAAGAAACTTTGTGCAAACCAGCTCTTGGCAGAGCTGTGGGCTAAAGGGCTCGCTGGCTTTGTGGTGCTCGGATTCCTCATCACCATTTTCCAGCACACAAAGCACCTCGGTTCAGATGTTCACACTTCTACCCATCTTCATTCATCTTCCCGAGGAAGGCTTTTTTTTTGTTGAGGAACAGGCACGAGAACAAGGTGCCACAGATAAAGTAGGGTAGGAAGCGATGGTGAGTTTAGTACTTCATTAGTACCCAAGTGAGGAAGAGCAGCAGAAAACAGGGTTAAATGCATTCCTCTGCCTCTCCTATTCAGGCTGTCATTCCAGAGAGCTCTTTTCAACTTTTACATCACTGGCACCACTCATCTATTATTTCAAACAGCAATTTCCTTTCCACCTCAACAGGTCAATTAGGATCGTAATTATATATTCACATCAGGTAACTTTTTCAATTCTTTGCTGACTTCTTTTTTGGAACGATTTTCTTATTAGGATTTGCAAAAACTCAGATAAAAGACACCCAATACTTAGTGGCTCTGGCATTTTTTAGAAAAAAAACCACTAACACAGATCTATTTATCTTTCTTGCCCAAACCCGAGCACCTAGCAACAGTAAACTCACAACAAACAGGCAGATTTCAGTTGTTCTCAGCTCCCTTAGCCAGATCGCTGCCTTCTGGATTAACTCTGTGTAGAGTGTTTGTGAGGGCAGAGGCTCCCCAGCACCCACCAGGGAGCTCGTCACAGCTCCAGAGAGGACATACGCAGGCTCTGGCAGGCAGGGGTTACCTCCCAGCTGCCCTCCCAGCTCTTTGCCACTGCTGGATTTCCAGCTCCAGGATCCTGCTAACGTTGCCTGAAAGGAGAACGTTTAAAACTGATGCACGCTTACACTAAATATTAACCACGCATCGCATATCATTCTCTACTGCTGCTCTGATGGCCATCTCAACTACTCCAGCCTCAACTATTATTCTTCCAAGTGGAAATCTTTGTTAGTCCCTTGGGACTCAATATGGATGTCTGATCCGTGCCACTGCTTGCATTACCTCCAGCTCAAAACACCCAGTAGCACAAACCTGCGCCACCGTCAGCATAGCTGAATGGTTCCTCATCTAATGTAATTTTATCCTTAATACCATTATCCTGATATCAAGCGGAAAAAACCCAAAGAAATCAAATTAGACTTGCCCAGCAAACTGATATAACATGATCATGAGAAGGCAGCTCAGAGCAGAGTGAAAAGAGACCTTTGCTATAGTATATACAATGGGACAAAAAGGTCTGTGCACCAGGTGGCTCACAGAGCTACACAACCACATCAGAAAATTAATGGAATGTATTGCATTGTCTTTATTCACTTTGTCAGTCAACGTTACTTTTTAAAGCTGACACAAAACATTTTGAACTGATGTTCGACATAGATTAGACCATTCAGAAGTAAAAGGGATCATAGAATCATGGAATGGCCTAAGTTGGACGGGACTTTAGAGATCATTTAATCCAACCTCTTCGTCATGGGCAGGGACCTAAGCAAAACTGAGTTATTAATTTCATCTGCTCAGAAATTTATGACAATTACAAAATGAGTTTTCATTTTATTCTGTTACACGTATGGAGACTACTAATGTAGGTAGGATCTACTTCTGCATTTTGTAAGAAAAAGCATTTCTCTAAAGATTTTAACCTCTTGGCCTCTAAAGGGAATACTATCCCAAGAGAAACCGTTGAAAGCGTTTTCCTGAGACAGACTATTTAAGGAATAGCGAAAGAGTAACTTACTTCTAATTATAGATCAATGATCTAAGTAAACTAACCATAAGGCTTTAAATTGTTTCCTGCTCTGGTCTAAGCTATAGGTTATCTGATTTACATTTCACTGCATACATCTCCCTATACCAGGTGTAACTGTGCACACAGGGGCTCGTGATGGGCTTCCCTGGGCCTCTTACCAGTGTGATGGGAAGTATTTGAGTTCATGATGAGCCACTGGCATGACAGATGGCCACTGGCCACCCGGGCACTGGCCTTTCCCATGACTCCAGCCGAAGATCAACACACCCATGGCTACATTTTCAATAAAGTCAGCTTTCAGATGTGCAGTCCTCTGAACTGCTGCACCTCTGCATTGCTAGGAGTTAAGCTATCCTGAACCTCTGGGTGAAAAAATGAGCTTTTACAAAAATTATCTTTCCTCATGAGCCCCAGCCTTTGCTTTGACTCTTCTGTATGATTTTTGAAAGTCTGTCACTCTTGTCACAGATGTAACCACCACAAGCTGGACCTGGCTGGCAAGTATTGCTGGATTGCTCATTTGGCCATTGTCAGTCCTCAGAAAAGATAAGGGTGCGGCAGGATATTATAAACCACCACAGCCTGTGTGCTTCTTGTCTCCTGATGCTTCCACAGTATTGACCCAAAGCTCCAGCCTCCAATAACATCTAAAGTTTCTACTCTGGTTCCTCCCATGCGTTACCTCTTTTCAGATGGGTTTCCTGTTCTTCGATTGCATCATTCAGTGTGTCCTAAGGTCATCTCAAACTGCCGACAGGTGGAAAGTTAGTTTGGGCTTTTGCTCCATCACCTTTCAGCGTCTGCTGAGACTGCAGCCAGAAATGCTGGTTAATGCAGGTAGGGTGGGTACCACAATGCCCAATTCCTCCGGATTTTCCTCAATATTCTGCTCCCTCTCAGTCTGTTTCCTTTGACAAGCAGGAGGTTTTTTCTGTTTGAGGGGAATAAAAACCCCATCTGATTCCTTAATAGCCAGGAGGGCTCCATGAGCCACAGCTCACTCTAGAGCTAGTTTACAACCCTAAGCATGCAGCCTGGATACCTGTGAGTTAAATCTAAGGCATTTCAGGGAAATTAGAAGCTGGTTACCTTTCACACCTCTTCTAAGGCACCTTAAAGCACCCTCTTACATCTCAGTAACAGGAACTCTTCTGTTTTTATTACCTGATAAAGATGAGAGGTAATTGATCTGAGCGAGAGCTCATGTTTTACACATGAAAATGGGCAAATGGGGTTAATTAGATGAGATCAAAAAAAGGCCAGTATATACAGATTTCTTTACCTTCTGGTCTCTGAATCTTCAGGCAGGGTCCAGGTAAAGTGTCAAGTTTCTGCAATTTACTAGAGTACTGAAGACTAAAACGATCCTTAAATACTGGGATTTTTGTGCAGTCTCAGGATATCCTGCAGCTTGAGTATTAGAGGAAAAGATTGTCTGGTCTTTAAACCGTAAGAGGAAAGAAAATGAGAATGGGGTTTCAATGCACTTACGAGACAATACAAGTTAAGTTTCAATACAGAAAACAGTGTCAAAGTGGGGAGAATGTGTGGTCATGTATGTCTTACGGAGAACAGTATTAAAAAACCCCAGGCCTTCAATTTTTAATCAGGTACTCTTAGAGTTCACTTTTAGGACATGCGTTATGCAGACACAAAAATAGAACTTTCAGATACAGTGATAATTTAGGAAGTGTATTATTACCTGTTTTGCATTTAAATTAGTGGAGTGCATGTTGAGATATTCTGGAGAGAGCCACTGCTTTCTCTTCTGCATCCCAGGCAAACATCTTTGAAAAAAAAAAAAAAAAATCAGGCCCTGTGTGCCCTTTAGCCCTTGGCAAAATTGTAGTTGGGAGGAGCCCTCAAAGTCTATGAACTGTATCAGAACAAATCACTTCATAAGGCTTAACTGCAGTTTTATATGGTAAGCTTTGCTGTTACAAGGGAACAAAAAAAGCTTTTCAGCATTTTTTTTAGTCATTTGTATGGTAAAGTTGAGGCAACACTTGGCAGTGGCTGTTCCTGGCTTGGGGAATCATGAGTGTGAGCCTGAACACCCAGAGTCACGTCTTCGGGGACAGGCTATGACCTGGCCGCGCTGGGCACCAGACCTATCTCACTACCTACACCTAGTGCTCATGCAGGAGGAGACCACACGTCCTGATCTCCGCCTTTAGGGCAGCTGATTGTGCAAGACATAAAGACTCCTCCCAGCAGGGACTATGGCAGGGAAGTGCTGAACCTTTGTTCAGCCCAGACATGAAAGTGTGTTTGGTGATGTGAGAAGAAGGCAAATGCAGAGGCAGATCTTTAGGAAACATTCAGACACTTTCAGTGCCCGTGGTCAAGCAGTGTTTAGGGTCACAGTTCTAGACACACGTGTGTAACTACCAGTTAAATCCTTCCCTTGCCAGAGGGAAGAAGATGCTGCAGCACAGCTTATCCACCAAGCCTCTCTCTAAGCAGCTGTGCAGCTCAGAACCAGAGCCTTCACTCAGCTCAGTGGCTGAAATTCTCTCCTGATTAAATCCTTTTGAACCAGGGAAGAAGCCTGCTCAAGAGACAGGCGAAGGGGAAGCAGCTTGCTCTTTGCTTAGAGTTACAGCTTGGCCCAAATGATACCTGCTCCTGTCTCCCACAGGAGCTGGAAAGGCACTCACCTCCTCTTTCCCCCTGGCTGGCACAAGTGGTTTTTTTTTGTATTTCCATACAGCAAAGCTTCGGAGCAGCAGGGTTTTTTTCTTGTCTAACAAGCACTAAGAACAGGCTCCAGCCTCCTGCTGCTGGGCATGAGTATCACAGCTCTTAATATCCCCCTTACCTTGGCCTCGATTTTAGTTATTCTGTTTAACTGGAAAGTTCTGGAGATGCTTTGCAGGACATCAGAAAAGAGTATGCACATATCAGATATCACTTCTTCTTCTGAAGGACCTCGTTCTCCCTGCTAGGGCTCGTTTGTTCCCTTTCCTTGTTGAGATCAAACATCCATTCTGGATGGAAATCCCGTGGTGTCTGCAAGGCAAAGCTTTGCACGTATTGTTAATGTGTGACAGAGGCTGACACCACACTTGCCAGATCCTTCCATGCTACAGCAAGTCTCTCCTGTAATACCTTCCACAGTCATCACCATTACTCACCTTAATGAGGAGGAGTGTTCTGATTCTGAAGCAGCCTAAATCTCTACAATTTACCCTGACTTCTCGCGGATTTGTGGGTGCTCTGCCTGTAAGCGAATGAAAGACCCCGTTTTTAGATCCACGCTTACTGATGTGCTATAAACTCATCCTTTGTTATTTATAGCAGTGGGCTTGCAGCAACATCTTCCCGTTCTTTACGTCTGTGAACAGGAAGGTCCCTACAGCTCTCACTCAGCAGCCTGCCTGCAGACTGACAGGCTGCCGCAGCCGATACCAGCCCCAGCGCCCGTGTTGCACCAGTAATTCCCCTTTGGCCCCTCTGACCAGGCACACACAGCTCCCAGCAATCCTGCCTGCTCCTGCCAGCAGTAACGCAATTCTGACCTAACAGGTCAGCGCCCATCACGTTTCTTTAATTACCTCCTAGCTGTTTGCTACACTCAGATGTCAGGGCAGAGTTTTCCAGCGCTGGTGTAAGCAGAATAAACAGCAAAGCAGAAATGCTAACCAAGCTCTAATGTGGCTTTTATGTTCCTTTAAAAAAAACTTTTTTTTTTTTTTCCATTTCCCCTCTGCACTCTCTCTTAAATATGGGACAGTATTTAAAAAGTGAACTCTCTATTTTTCAGCCCTGAGAGACAGAAAGCTGAGCTGCCTACACTATAGACTTCTGAAATACAAATTTTCATTATTCCCTATCTTTTGCATCATGGTCTAAGGCCCCCACACTCCTGAGAGCCTTGTATTTTAACACCACACACTTAGAGGAAGAGTTCCTCAGTTTGAAAGGATGAATATTCAAAATGTGCAAATAAAACAAAAAAAAACCCCAACTTGTTCAAACATTTTTTATTAGTTTAAAAAAAAATATTTCCATGATGCCTAGAGGTCTCAGGTGTCAGTGCAGATGGACGGCAGACACAGGTCAGTGAGCCCGACCAAAACACGCAAAGCGAGAGGGTCAGGAAGCCACGAGGGAGGAGGGGAGGGAGACACACACCCCAGTAGAGGCCTGCACCTTACTTACAGTCGGAGGAGTCTGGCCTAAATATATTGTACGACTGGTTTATGAAAGACTACAGAGGTGAATGTAGTTAACCTATGGAGAGCGGGATTTTCCTGTTGTAGTGTCAGCTAATATTTCCATGTATGTTCTTGGAATGCTCTCAGAATGCTCTCTTTTGAGCTGTAAGTCCCTACGTTGATTAATTGCCTTCATTTTCACCCTGCAAGAGAAGACAGACAGGAAAACAGTTAAATATTTCCACTGAAAAATGTATATAAATAAAATTAGCAGAAAGAGCAATGCTGGTAGTCAGCACATAAACCCCCGTGAACAGCTACAAAACAATGAGGAGCGTATGTGGGGCAGAAAATAAATGAATTATCCCTTCCTGCTGGGAACCAGACACAGTCCCGCTGCAATTCGCACCTCCAGGGAAAACAAGGGTGTGATTTCGGAGAAAATGAGCGGTGATTTTGCATGTGGTGGAAGCTGAGCTAATGTGGGGCCAGGCAGCCACGGGCAGGAGCATCTCGCTTTCTGCTGCCGACCCTGCACCCGACCCTGCTGCACAGCCCCATGTCAGCCAAGGGGTCAGTTGGATTAGCAGGGTTCATTATGGGGGCTGGCACCCGGGGAGCTTCAGGCACTGCAAAAACAGTCTGAGCTTCAAAGGAGCTGAAAACCAGAGAGTTTGGGTGCCTGCAGTGCTGTGGGGCTTGTGGAGTGGGCAGCCAAAGGCCTTAGTGCCAAAATCATAAAGGAAATAACACATGAGAAGTATTTGTCCCTTTAAAGCATCCATGTTGGGCAATAAGAGGTCATCCTCCCTCGTTCAAGAGCTGAAATTGGCCCACAGACTGACATTTGACCCAGGGCTTTAAAAGGACATTGCAGGTAGAATAGATCAAAAATCTCATCCCCAAAATACCTTATTTAAAAATAGAAAAATCCACAGAAAAATCTAACTTGTCTAAAAATACATAGATAAATCTAGCCTGTTATCTAAAGCTCTTCTAAAGCATGACTGCAATGAGGAAAAAGCTATTCCATGTGGTGAGAAAACCACAGGAAAGCATTAACTATTATATATGTGTTTACACACCAAATCAGGCAGCGGGCCACAATCTCTTCAACCTGTCACTCATGGCAAATCTTTGGTGTTCCTTCCCCCCTAAAAAAGTGGCAAAAATGAAGACTGATGATCTCCAGCTTTTTGTCAAATAGCTCATGGAAGTGGGAACACTGATGGGCTCCACCGCAGAAAGCAAAGGGGAGATTGCCCGGGGGAAAACCAGTAACTAGGAAAAAAAACATGTGAAAGGAAAAAAAGCCCTGTGGGGAGCTCGGGGGATCACTCACCTCTCCGCCGCCTGTGCTTGCCTCCAGGGCCCCCTCTCCAGCCACCCCCAGCTGCTCGGGTGGCTGCGGTGTGGCCAGGTCCTCCTGTCAAGTCACAAGCGAGATGTTCGTCCTCACTGACACATGCAGAGTCATCGCCCTAATCTTAGACAGACTATTTGAGCAGGCTGCGCAAAATGGGTTTGAGCATTAAGAGTGCAAAGAAAGTATCGGGTTTAATAGATGGCAAATATTGCTCAGAATCTGTTTTTTTGTGCAGCTTGCTAGGGCAGATGTCTATGAAAAAGCAATCCACTTTCTTGCAGCCTGGTATAGGGTCTGTTTCATACAGAAAATGTGTTCTTTTTTGCAAGTTTTCTTTCCCGTCACTGTGACCACAGTTTTGACTCTGTCAGCATAAAGAAATTTGTGAGGAAGAAATAAATTTACCTAGAGTAAGACAGTTTATGCCTAGCCTTTCCCCACATTATCTTACTTACCCTAAGCATGCGTTGTATAGATTAACACTAATTTTATATATAGCTGTATTGCGGTGGCATTAATGTCATGCCTCAGATAACATGTCATTATTAAAGGATAAACTTTTCTTTGTGTTTGAAGTCCCAGCCTTTTCATAAGCACTTTGAGCTTTTTTAGCTACTTTGCTACATCCTTCAGCTACCTTCCTACTCAAAGAAGAAGAGGAAAGATTGTATTACCAGGCACTTACTTTAAATGTGATTTGGCCACATGGGAAGAGAAGACAAAAGCCCTGACTCTCCTGGGGCACAGGGGACGGACAGAAAGCAGCAATGTAGCTTTGTGGAATCAGTCAGCAAGAGCAGGGGGAAGCAGAATTAGCAGGACCTCTACAGTCCAGCCCCAAATCACCAGGGAATGTGGAGCTACAATTTCCAAGCTTCTCTCTTCCCTTTGAGCACACAGGCCCAGCAGTAACCCTGAATGTTTACTCTCCTTTCCCACATGAAGTCAGGCCCACCATTAAAGGAACCTGAGACACATCCATTATGTAAAAGAGAAGTCAGCTTTGCATGGAAGGGAAATATTGAATCACAGAATCATAGAAGACGTTGGGTTGGAAGGGATCTCTAGGGATCATCTAGTCCAACCCCCTGCCAGAGCAGGATCCCCTAGGGCAGGTCACACAGGAACATGTCCAGGCGGGATTTGAAAGTCTCCAGAGAAGGAGACTCCACAACCTCTCTGGGCAGCCTGTGCCAGGGCTCTGTCACCCTCACAGTAAAGAAGTTTCTCCTCATGTTGAGGTGGAACTTCCTGTGTTCTAGCTTACACCCATTATTCCTTGTCCACCCTCAATGCAAAACATTTCATCCTTATATCCAGTCTAAATCTACCCTCTTTTACTTTAAAACCATTGCCCCTCATGCTGTCTCAACAGGCCTTGTGAAAAAGATCGTCCTCATCTTTCTTAGAGATTTCCTTTAAGTACGGAAAGGCTGCAATAAGGTGTCCCCAAAGCCTTCTCTTCTCCAGGTTGAACAACTCCAACACTAGCAGTTTGTCTTTGTAGGAGAGGTGTTCCAGTCCTCTAATCAAATATATCATTTGAGTTTCAATATTTCGGAAACATGAGGTCACCACTTTGCTGATGTGCTGTAAATCAAACGTCCCTGTCAAACCTATTGTAAACAGAACTCAATGCTCCCTGTGCTTCGGGGGGCTCCACACTTCATTTTCACGTGTCCTTCTCTTTCTGTCCAGTCACAACTGTTCTCTTCATCAGAACATTCCTGATGCTTTTGGGACTGAATTATGGAAGAAGATGTGATATGAAATAAAATGGGGAAAAAAAAGACACTTTTCACAGCATTACATAGATATAAGGTAGATCCCATGAAAAGCTAAGCTGGAAATCGGACTTTGGCAGAAAGAGGAGCTGGGGGATGGAAGCACCACATCTGGTGTCCTGCCACAGGCCTCCTGCTCTCCACACAAGCTGCCATAATAGATCAATCGTCCAAAGAAAGAAAACAGCCAAACTATGAGCCGTCACCCAGTACTGATGTCTGTCACAGCTCCAGGTGGTCCCTTCACCCCCCTGCTGAGAGTCAATTGTTTGCAGAGACAGCCATGCACTGGGGCATCTCCACAGGAAAAGCACAGTGTGATTTTTATTTTCCTGAGGAATAGTCCCTTAATTTGCAGCATGTTGCTGGCTGAGATGGTTCTTGCTAGTTATCAGCCTGATCTGTGTTAAGTAATTCCAGGTAACCTAACGACGTCAAATCGTGCACATCACAGAGACCAGTTTCTGGTCTCCAGGGACTTGACGCCCCCGCTCTGATGGAGGCACTGAGCCTCAGTCTTTCCAAAATGAGTGAATCCTCCCGCAGTCAGCAAACAGAGCTCACTGCTCAGAACTTACAGATGCAGTTCTGGCCTCAGAATACAGTCTGTGGCTTTAAACCACTTTACATGTGTATAGGACTGTATAAGAAGGACTACACTTTATAACTTAACAGTGCATATTTGGTCAAAGCAGGTAAACAGCCTCAAATTGTACTTTGAAGCTTTACAAGTAGTTTTTTTGACTGTTAGATGGAAAGAAAAGAAACCTGTGATGCAAGCCAATGACAATAGCTGCAACAGCAGGTGCTTTGTAGGCTTTTTTTGCAGGTGGAGTCACCAGCTGCCGTCTGAAATTGTGAAGGTGAATCAAAGGCAAGAGCCTAAGGCGCTGAGCTGCGTCGGGAAAGCTAAGGGACAGCTCATAGGAACGCAAGGACAAGTACAACGCACCCCATCTGTCTGCAGGGCACCTACTCCTCCTGTGGCAGGGAGCTCAGCCCTGGTGGGTGCAGAAACTGATGGAAAAGGGGATCCGAGAGCGATGGGCGAGCTGAAAAATCCCCGTTCAGCTATTGTGCTGCTTGTTCTATCCCTCAAATCGTGCTCTCTGCCAAGACTCTGCTCTAGAAGGATAAAAGTGACTCACCCACCTATTTTTAGAAAGGGAAGCGACCGTGTTTCTGGAGAGTGTTTCTAAGCTGTGGTGGAGGAACCAGCACAATTGCAGGATGAGGAGGTGTCAGGCCGTGTTAGGGATGCCACCTCACAGCCTTTTTCTCACGCGCTTGCCAACCTGCCCAGAGCAGGGAGCTTGAGGTGAGGATGAGGAATGGCTGCATTTTTCAGCCAGGCATGAGCTTGCTGGGCATTTCCGTGACTAGTCAGGAACACAATAAACAGAGGAGGACCATGTGATGTAAAGGTCTTCACTTCGGATGGAGACTCACAGTGTGATGCTGGGCAGGAAAGCAAGGGTGAAAATCCAGGTTCTCTGGAGGACAGCAAGACCTTTGCCACTGCTTTCAGTGTTCATCTCCTCATTAAAACGGATAAAATGTTCTAAGGGAAAGGCATGTTGCAACCACAAGGTAATTAGTAACGCTCCTCCTGCTCTCAAACAGCGAGCAGATTTTTCCTCTCAGAAATTACGTGCTGCCTTAGAAAAAGCATTTAAAATGAACAGATTTAGTTTGTTATGGGCTGTTTTCTCCTGGTTTTGGGGGGCCTTTAGAATCTTTTTGGCTAAGGAGAAAAAAGGAACTAGTTTAACTTAACCGTTGAAGTGAAACATGAGACCATAGAATTCATTACTGGAATACTACATCTATATTTAAAAACCTGTATAAATATATTTGTATAGAGAATATATACACTACAGAATATTTATCTAAAATACAATATTTCACTAAGGTTATGAAACATAGATAGATGTTCAGACATCATTAATGAAAAGCTCAACAAGTAAGGACCTGTCATTTACAAAAATATTCCTGTGAAATGTTAAAAGGTCTTAAACAGAGTATATTATATGCTTCTGGGTTCAGGTATTTTAATATTTTTTTTTAAAAAACAGATTTTAAAAGTCCACAGATTTTGAAAAATAAATTAGTTACAATTTGATTTTTCAGATTTCTCTATTTTACAGTTCCCATGAAATTCCCCTTTTCAGCTCAGCAACTGTGTTGTATGTTCTGCTGTCTCAGTCTATACATGAAAAGTAATTTATATTTTTATCCATATTATGTTACAGGCCAGTGTGTTGGGGTTTTTTTGCAATCCCCCAAAATTCTGAGATAAACAACATCAAGATTATCTTCCTTATCTAAGAGAGAAACCATGCAGAGTCTAAATGTTGTATGCTGGAACATTACTCATCAAAACTCAACAAATTCAATGCCAAGCAAGGTTTCTTTATTATTATTATTACTACTTTGTAACTTTTTTTAATTTTCTTTTTTTAAGGCTGTAAAACCAGAGACCCACTGGCAGCCTAATCTGCTACAAATTTAACAGCCCACAGTGGGACATGAATTGCATAAGGTTCAACCTCCTATAGTGCTCTTGACCTTGGCTGTTGGAGCAAAAGCAACGCAGTAACCCCAAGCCACACCCTTGCAAACCCTCAGGCAACATGACAGGTCCTATGGATGGGCTGTCCTGGATAGGTCTCCGGCTAAATGTGCTCAGAGTGATGCTGACAGCTCTGAGCAAGAGGTCAACCTGTCATTAAAGTGAGTGGACCCACCGACGGGACAGACAGACGGGTGTGTGGGATTCCTGTCTCACCCTACGAATCTCAGTGGACTCTTAGGGTAGCTTTGTTCTCATCCAGCTCACAGTCAGACTTTCTTAGGGTTTCCTGGGGCTGCTTATACAAATAATGCATATTTGATAACATTTGCATTGTTATCCTACAGGATTATGGGGGCACAGCCTTTAGGCATGAAGCACACACACATACACAAAGCTTTGCTGACTTTAAGACTTCACCAGTGCCACTAACTCAGCTCTTCTGCTGCATGGGAAAAATGTATGCCTGCATGCACTAATGATACTGGGAAAAAGTGCCTGCAGGCAGCGTACCCCACTGCACGCTACTTTTCAGCCTCCCCTCCTCCATGGGAAGCTGAAGGATACCACAGGGATGCACGACTGCATCGGTGAAGTACACTGAAGCTTGAATACAGAGGGGAAGAGTTTCGACTATTTATTCTGCTTAGTTGTCAGGTAGTTTGGCTGTTGATTTCCCTGCTCCTCCTGCTCAGCAGTTCTGCCCTCAGTGCCCTCTCAGATGCCCTTGGTTAGTCTTTCCCAGTGTCACTTGCCCCACCCAAACTAACCTAAACAGGGAGGTCACTCATCAGTTGCTGCTTCCAATTCCTTCGGTGGCAGTGCAGGTTTAAGAGAGTGGAATTAAGGCTGTGGAAGTCAACCGGTCGTATTCAGCATGTGCAGTTGTTATGAAAGCAATGAGCGGAGGTACGGGTGTGGTACATCCGTGCTAGATCAAGCGTAGGGAGAAACGACGTGATCCAGTAAACGCGCCCAGTGGTTGCACATAACTGACAACTCCTCAAATAATTAATGGAGCGAGATTAAAAAAAGAGATCAAACCCAATTCAAAATGACAGAGCCATGAACTGACAACTAAGCCATATAAAAACTGACAGGGCAAATAGATCTAAAGGGAAGATGTAGGTGGAGGAGGGGGTAGGGCAGCATCAGCTACTTGCAAAATTCTTCCAGTCACTGAGGGACATTTTGAGGGAGTGTGTGTGTGTGAGTGTACATACACACGCTTGCTGCCAACCACGTGGCGTCTGCAATGCAGCAAACTTTGTGCTGTGTCATGCAGATGAAGAATTAATCCTCTTCTAAGACAGGGATATTTAGTGGGTGGTTATCTCACTGAAATCCCTTAATGTCCACCCCAGGGACTGGGATGGGCGCAGAGTCACAGACAAAGCACATTACTGATGGGTCTCATTCCTTCGCATGGCCAAAAAACTCACACATTTTTCAGTTAACACTTAAAAATTCCACCAAATCAGTCAAAACTTTCTTGTACTCAGTTAGCAGCCACCAGGCTTGTGCCAGATCCCTGCTAGGTGATGCCAGTGCTACCCGAGGTTGCTCTCATCTGGTGCTTGGCACTGCTCCCTAGGCCTAGAGTCACCTCATCCCATTTCCCTCTGACTGGCTCCAAGCACTCCCACTGAGGACAGCAAGGAGCAGCTGGCTGCCAGCCGCCCCACGTGTGCCCACATTTCGGTGCCTGCCACGTCCTGTGAAGGGCTGAATTCTCCCCTGTGGCCAAAGTCACTGATACACCCGCAGATGCCCACCACCCTGGGGCTGCTGCCCCAAACAAAACTTAATCCCAAATCCTTAGAGTTCATCGCTCCTTGCTAGTGTGTGCCTGTCACTGATCCCAGCTGGCAAATGCACAGTTTAAACGTCAACAAGCTCTCCGTGATTTATATTAATACTGGGAATGCTGAGCTGGGGACATGCCTCCTAGGCCACTTGGCTCCCCGGATTTGAGTCATCCTATAGCACAGCTTGGTGCATTCACACAGATCCTCCTGTGCTTTGAACAACCCCTCTGGAAAGTCAGCAGGGAACAACCCTGGAGACGGCTGGAAACAGAAATAAGCTGTTAGCAAGCGCTCTTTACAGTTAGAAAGAAGAAGGATGGGAGGGAGCATGAACAAGTCTCAGTACTGGATGTAATGGTTGTGTACAATTCTGGGATTGCAAGACTATAACAGTAGGCATTTATTTTTTTTAACATCTAACTGCTATACCTTATCAGTCTTCTGAGTGTATCTCCAGTGGGGTCTCTCACAGGCACCCCAGTGCCTGGTGCTGCTCTTGGCAGCCCCTGCCCATATTTCCATTAGCAAATTGTGCAGCGCAATAGGAGCAGACCTGGAGAGAAAGCAGCTGGTGCCAAGAACCCAGCACAACCAGGGCCCTCCCTCCAGAACAGCTCTGGCTCCGTGGCAATTAATGGTTAGCAGTCAGGATGGACCGGGTGTGTGTACGGTGCTCAATCTTCCGTGTCATTGCCATCCAAAACGTATCTAGCGGGCACAACTGCAGCACAGCGAGTGAGGATGACTACAAGATTTGCACTCCTAATCTAAGATGAACTAAACCAGTAGATTAACTCCTTCTTTCACAGAAACACACTTTTTCCTGAATTTCTTGCTTCTGTGGCTTCTTTCGCATCATCTTTCTCCTCCTGCTTTCATTCTGCTGCCTACCTCTGCTATTTGGCATGATACCATGATATTGCATCTAAAGCAGCTTCCTGGCTCCCTCATTCAGTCTGTCCTTCGGCATGTGACACACCCCACTTTTTTAGTTCTTGATCAATGCCCATCTTAACTCTAAGCAGTCAGGCATCAACGGGAGATGGCAGAATGACAGTTCATCAGATGCTTAATGCTTTAACCCTCTGGAAAACTCAGAGTTTTTCTATATTGCCTGTAGTCTGCATAACCCAGAACCATTACTTGGGTGAAGGAATCACTGATTTTCTAAGGCACTACACGCACAAGGATGGAACAGATAATGTTGACTACTTTGAGCTCTGCAATTAACACCCGTGAATTGTAGCATGCCTGTCTTTGAGGGGGGCTCTCACTGAGGATGAAAGGGGAAGAGGATTGCGGCTGCCTGGCCCTTGCCAGAAGTGGAGACAGTTCCATATCTGCAGGATAGATTCCTACCGTCAGCAAATTCCCAGCTCTCCTGGGTCAACTACCCTGCGCCCGGTCAGTCAAAAGGTAGGAGGGGGTAGTCTGGCCCCACGGAATTAGTCATCCCTGTTTGCACTCCTGCAGCCTAACTGCTGTTCCCTGTGGGAATAGAGATTAATCTTATCCCAAGGGCTTAGCAGAACTTCTGTATCTACCCTTTTCACATGCTTTCAGAAGGACATTTTGCGTCACATGTAGCTGCTGTTCTCTTTTGTTAGGCTATTCTCTCAGGATTTATACAGTGCGTAGAAGTTTTGTTTCACATCACAATGTGTTTACGTGCAGGTCGGGAAATTCATCAGCCAACTATCTGAACAATTAAAAAAATTCTGGCCAGCCTCGCTTCGCTTTGACTCTGGGTTTGGTTTTGCTATGACTCATCTAGCTCATGTCGCTATCAACGCCACGGGCACAGCTCTCTGAAGAGGGGAAACGCAGTTGGGCTTGCCAAAGAGCTGCCAAATATGAGCCTCACACACCGCACAAATGACTGCTCCCTCTTACCACCTGGTGAAAGCACCCTCTCTAATGATCGACTTCGCCTTTATCCGGGGAGCTGTTCTGCTCCTTCACGTGCTCCTTAATCCCCTCACTTGAAGCAACCCAGTTTGTCAAGGACAGAAGACGTCTTGTTTGAACCCGGCTTAATCCCTGCACAGTTTTTTGAGTCACGAGGGCTTTTATCAACAAGTCCTTGGTTCTTGCTGAAACCAGCACAAAGAGGAGCAGCAGGGTCGGGCTCTGCCCGGGTCGCTGCTGCCCTCTGCTGACTGTGGGGCAGCCGGGGACCAGGCAAGGGCAAGGGCAAGGACAAGGGCGAGGGCAAGCTCTGAGCCCGGCCAGATGCTCACTGCAGCCTGGCCACACTTCTACTCCAGTCCCTGGGGAAAATGCTTTTCTACATCCATAAGAAAATGGGGAGTGGGAGTCTTGCCAGCAGCGCCCATTGATAGGCACAAATTGATTAACACGTCCATCTGAAAGGAAGAAAACGCTGCTTCTCTTTCCTGTGAGGGTGGTCAAACACTGGCACAGACTGCACAGAGATATTGCAGAGTGTTCGTCCGGGGAGATATTCAAAACCCAGCTGGACAGGGTCCTGGGCAACCTGCTTTCATTGACATTTCATTCACTAGGGGATTGCACTAGATGATTTCCCATGGGTCCTTCCAAACTAAATGATCCTGTGATATTAGGCATTATACAGTAATAGTGAGCATTATATAAAAGCCAGTATTGCTGAATACCCCTCATTGAATAGGTAAAATGATGACTGCAGATATTTTAAGTGTAATCCAAAGACAACTCTTCTGTCCTGCACATCACTGAAGAAACAAACATACCTTTTTTACGACTCCTGTAGTGGCCACAATGGTCTCTGCTCCTTCTACAGTCTTGTTTGCCACCGTGTTCACACTCGCTACTACAGCTTCTCCCACCACGTTGGCCTGTTCTTTGGTTTTCTCAGCAACTGGAATTTCAATTAAAGCAGAAAGTTAATGAGCCAGGCTGTGTGAAAAGGCTGACAAATTCACTGGGATAATAAAACGATTGCATTGCGGTAAGAGAAGAAACTGTCCCAGTCCTTATTTGGACTTTATATAAGAGGTCACGTTTGAAGTTAGATCACGTACATGAGGGTTTTGTCTACTCAAAATGCTGCTCAGAGAGCAGCACTGTAGCCTATCAGTCTACATGGGCAACTGGAGAATGAAAAATCACTGTAAGATAATAAGAGACAATTGTGCGAATGAGGTATTTTGCGTTGCTGACTGCATATGACCTCTCTCTAGGTACAGTCTGTTTGATTTAATACACCTGGGTAGAAAAAAAGTAATCGTCATGAACCTCTCCAGGGTAAGGACCCATTTATCTCTCTTCAAGGCATTTCACATGGCTGCTCTGCTTCAGAGCTTGGGAAACCTAGAAGGGTCACCCTTAGGGTCCCTGACTCTGTGACTGCCTGACAGAGACTCCTAAAGACCACAGTTTTGGCCAGACATGATCTGATGCAAGCGAGTCCTCTCTGCATGCCGGGCAGCACTCCTGACATTATGAAACACCTAAATTGCTGTGAACCAGCTGAGTCTGCCAAGTACCATTTGTTAGATTTTTTTCTGACCTGCTCTGCTCATTAAATATTTTCTCCCATCTGTGTGTAAATACCAGACCTTGAACCATTGCTCTTGGCAAGCATCCTCCATTCATCAAATGGAAGGTCACGCAGATGAGTGGCATCCCCCAGAGACATTCCATTTGGCAGGAGTGACAGCCTTATCAAGAGGTCGAGCAACACACCATAGATTTCCACATCCCTCTGAGGGCCGTGCTCTTACCTGAGGTCACGCTTTGCACAACACCTTCCTTGGTTTTGGTACCTGTGAAAGGAAACACAAGGTCCATCAGTGCTACCTGGCAAAGAACACCCTGGTTTCTGGACACAGATGGCTTGCTCTTTTTATGAGGAGCAGTGGGGAGCCACGGTGCTGCTGGTACCTCCTGCTAAGACACAAGCCATTTGTAGAGCTGGCAGAAGGGATCAGCTCCATTCCTCATTAAAGTCAATGAGTATCTTTGTGTCAGGGGTTGGATAATTTCAACTGCAAATTGCCCAGAGATTCCTAGACCTGCAAAATCTTTATACCATGATGAAGTACGAAAAATTCTCCCTGGAATATTTCCAAAATCAAAAGAACAGTCAAGGGGAGGTAAATCAATAGTAAACTAATCGTAAAAATGAATCTACATTAAGTCACCTGGTAAAATCTCACCTGCTTCAGTCTTCAGGACAAGTCACATCTGTGACTCCCCCTCGCCTTTCAGCAGGGGTCTTGGCTGCCAGTGGTCTAATAAAGACTCTGGAGAAACCTGAGGCTAAATTTACAGAGCAACCATCCACCTATTACATACCTACTTACTGGAGTCCCATTTTAATGCCTCAGCCTAGGCTGTGCCTGCTTGCAGGATGCACAGAATGCAGATGTTTTTATCTCGAATTATAGAAATACACTGTAAATAGGCTTACATTGTAATTTATCTCATTGTTCTCAGAGCAGAAAAGCTAACAGGATGTGAGGGCGTTCAGTTCGCAACACAAGTAGCCTTTAAGGAATAAATGTCTGTGGTTTTCCTCCAAACTTGAAGTGACTTACTATATGTCTGTTCTATTTGTACATTGCAGCACATATGTTAAATCATGTGATAGATGGGCACCTGCCACAGTAACTAGATGCTTTTTCACATTACAACAATAAAGGATCAAATTTATCTCTGATGGAAATTACACCAACACGTGCCAAAATGTTCCACTCGTCCCATTTTACTGTATTCTGTAAACCATCTGCACCTATATAGGCTCTTTTCAAGTTTCCCATACTCATAAAACAAAAGGATTTTTATGGCCAACTGTTAAAATGATGGAAATAGAGAGCCAGGGAGATGTTTAACTTCAGAGGTAGTGGAGCATCCATGGGTGTGGTGGGAGAAATCAGCTACAAACTACGTCTCGTTCTCATTAACAGCCTGCAAAGCAAAACAGGTGCAGAGCCCTGATAAGGACAGATCCAGCCCACATCTGCTATGCCTGATACATGTTATGTATTATTGAAAGTGACTCTCAATTGTTGATTTATTTTGGTGGTTGTAATGATTGCCTGGGCAGAACAAAGCTGTTCTACTACAATGTACCCTCGACATTTCACTCCACCTTCCCAAACTGTATTAAAACTGAAGAGATGAATTCTCTGTACTTGACACTCGTTACTGCTGTAAACACAGCTCCTAATGATGCATAGGGCACGTGTGCACTGCTGTAAACCAGATTTTAAAACGCTGCCCATGCTATACAAATGGGTACAGCAGCACAGCAGTGAGCGGAGCAGATGCAAGTCTCAAGCCATGAATGTGAGCTCCTGAACGGGCCAGACTCTCGCAGCTCACCTCAGACCCTGTCCTGCTTCAGTTTCCCTACTGGTGCCATTCCAATGAAAGACTGCCACAGCATTGATTTGACATACAAAATCTTCTCACATCAGACACAGATGTTCAAGCTCAGCCCTTAAGTGCTGTTTTTCGGTTAAACAGCACTTGCTAGGTAAGTATATAATTTGCTGTACGAGCCTTGCGTATGTTTCAGTTTTACAGCGTACATGTAGTAAGACAGGAGCTGTACTTCCATATAATTTTTTACCAGACTTCTGATTTGAAATTACTATCTGGACTTAATTCTTTTCCAGAGGGGAGGGTGCCATATTTTCTGAATAGAAAATAGTTCCAGAAAGGAGGGATGTGGGTAAAAACACCCGAAGCCATTTCACGGCAGAAGCAATGTCATTGGGAAGTGCCACCGCTGCAGCTTGGGAAGAACTTCCCTCATCTTCCCGAGCCAGTCTCCTGACCACACCCAGTGACTCAGGCTCAGCATTCATTATGCACCACATGAAATCTGACCTTCTGGTGTACATCCTCCCGGCAACCCGCATCTGTGGAATCAGAAAGCAATCCCCTGATGCTCAATCTCATTTCACTCATTAGGCCTTGCCTGCAGCTTGTGTACACGGAATTAGGAATTAGGAGTTCATGCATCCTGCCTCTCCTGAGGGCTGTGAGTCATCTTGTAAGAGCTTTGGTAACGCAGGGGTGCGGCCGAGGTGGTGAGCGCTGTGCAGTGGGAAAAGGTTTAGAGTAGCAAAGGATATTATGAAGTGCAGTAAGTCCTGCAGGAGTTCATGCTGGAGTCACTTGGTTTAAGCAGAGCCTGGTGCATTGGGACTTTCTGTGACATGCACGGTTGAATGCTGCTCTGGAAAACTGGAAGTGCGTTCTTTGTGGGGACGTCCTGAATTATAGTATTAAACAGTACTAATGACATTATACTCAATACTCTCATGCAGCTTTGCACTAACCTCATTAATTAACTTCAGCATCACTTATCCCTCTACTTAAACAAAGACAGCCCATTAAATCAACTGTTGGATACGCATTAACTGTGCAGTGATCCACTGCCACGTCAGCATACCCTGCGGGTGTTACAATTTGGATAGCGGACTCTGATTCTACTAAGCTCAAAGGTGGTTCACGCTACAGGATTTCTCTCTCTCTTTTTGTGCCCCCTCTTCTCTACCCTACACCTTCAGCAAGTGATAACATGGGGCAGGAGCCCCCCATGTTCGTGACTTTCCTGGTGATGGCAGCATCTCTAACCAGCCCAGCTGTGAGCCGCACTGCAGTGTTAGCACAGGAGGGAGGCATCTCCAGCCCTGGCACAAGTTTTTGGGAACTGATCCTGTGTGGCTCAGAGGGGAGGCACGAGGTGGCCGCAGTGCCCTGATGGCACCACCTGCTCCAGGCACATGCCTTGGGACGAGATGTTATTTTTGTCTCCTTGGGTGGCAGCAAGTGACTCACCAGATGTGGTGGTTGCAGCCAGACATCTGGAATCCTCCTTGGAGAGTCAGCAGTGAGTTAACACAAACCTCAACAAAAGCCATATTCCATCCCAGGCTTTGGATTTTTTCCTCCCTTTCCTCATGCTTTGAAAAAATTTTAAAGCATTAATACAAGTATGTTCTCCTAGCATCCAAAAATTCAGGTTGTGTCACATAACGCTGTAAACCAAGCTGCCAGGGCAGGGCTCTGCAAAGGAAGGAGCAGGGAAGGAACGGTTCAGGTCTCCAAACCGAACCGTTCACGTGGCACAGAGTGAGAAAAGGCAACATGAACAACAAACTAGTCATCCCAGTTTTAATCAATATACCTAGCCACAACTGTCCCTGCTTATTTAAAATTCAGTTCTCTGAGCTAATCAGCGTCTGGCCTTTACTTTTCCTGACAGTGAAAGACTGAATTTTCCCCAAAGGGCTGAGCATCTCCCAGTGTGCAACAAGAACAGAACCGGCCCTGTGACAGGGCAGGAATCAGCAGCATACCAAAAAGTCAATCCAAAAAGATAAAAGAAGAAAGCACTTAATCTTCACCTTGATCATTATCTGATCCTCATTGAGAGATTTAGGTTTTAAGAAGGCTTTTAAAAAACTTTATCAGAAAGGTTAGAATCTCATGAGAAGACTCTGTACCTCATGGCTTTGCAAAAATGCAAAACAGGTCACAGCTTAGAGATGTACAACGGGATTGAACAAGAGATGTGAGGCATTATGCATAAAAACTCAGAATAACCCTTTCAGACATCACTCAAACCTGGAAGCAACTGGAGCAGTAGCAGTGCCACAGTTTGACTCCTATAGAAGTGACGTTACAGTTACTGTGGTTAGCTTAAGTGTTTAGAGGAATTCTGTTTAACTTCCTTTCTTGCAAGTCAGCTTCAAATTGAAATGTGAACTGATACATGTGTTCATTTAAAGCATACCAATAGTTCAGTATTTAAAATTTTGGGATAAGGACATTACCAGATCTGCTTCACATGAAATTCGTATTCCATTTGTCCTGTATAAATGTATACCTGTAGCCGTTGTCAACAGAGCTGTTCTAAACATAATAGCTATGTACAGTGGTGGATGTTGCAGCATGATAGCAGGATGAGACTGCATGTAAACTTTCCTCCTAAAAAAACCCTCCCTCCCACATCTGGCAAACATAAAAAGCTGTGTGGGGTGCAGTAATTATCAGTGAGATAATCAGTCTCGGGAACTTAAGACTTCGTAAATTTTATAGTATCTGGAATATCTGACCATCCAGCCGTATAATTGCATGCACAAGGTAGTGGAGGCCGTGGGTTTCAAGCGTGACCTTGAAAGGGCAGGGTTCTGAAGCAGCACATTAACTGTGAGAAGGCTCTGGGCAAGACATCAGACGTGCTGTTTTCCAGATCCTATCCTTCGGGCAAAATGAATTTGGGTGTCTCTTGTAAATCAAGATTAATACATGCACGGGGAATGAAACCAGTGAGTGAACAAAAGAAGGATTTTGGGACAAAACGCTATATTTGCGGGGAAACAGATGTATCCTGCAATCTCCACTTAATAACGCTGCTGGCTCCTCCTCAGCGTGTCTCACAGTGGGGAGGTGAGGTGGAGACCAGCAGTGCTCAGACATTTGGAGGATGAGTGACTCACCCTCCAAACAACCAGCGAATCGTCATAACAGAAACCTGCTACCCAGGCACCTGTTCCTTAACGTTGCATTAGTTCTGCTCCCTACCCCGCCCTGAAGAAGTGGCTGTTTTATATCCAATTTACAGCTGGGGAAACTGAGGCACAGGGAGAATGTGGCACCCCAGGCTTACACAGCGGCTCCACGACAGAGCTGAGGATGTTACCCAGACCTCCTGCCATTCGCTCCCAAGCTTTAGCCACAATATTATTTCCCCAGACTTTCTCAGAGACAATTTCTGCAGCAGTTCATGCTCAAATGTTGGTTGAAAATAGTTCTTTCTTACCTACATACATCACCCCTTCTTTAGTCTTCTCTGCAGCCTCAGTCACTCCCTGCTTGGTCTTTTCTGCAGCAGCCACCACACCTTCTTTAGCAATGGAGAAGCCTTTCTTAAAGACATCCATTTTTGTTGCTTGCTAGGATGTTACCTGGGTGATCTGAGCGCGGGACAGCAGCAAAAAGCACCTCAAGACGGGGACTGCAATGTGCAGCCTTACCCTCAGCGGATCCTCGGTTTCTCTGCCAGCCTCTGCTGCTGCTCTTACTCCTCCGCTGGATGAAGGCAGTGTGGCAAACCTCACAGCCTTTGCCGGCTCTTATTGATGAAGTGCGCTGCAGTGTAGCCAATGCCTGTGAACAGCTGATACTGAAATATTAATGATATGGATCTGCTTGGGAAGATTTAAGAAGGGAGGGGAGAGAGGAGGACAATGACATCGGTAGGTAAGGGACTGTCTGGAAAATTTCCAGACAGATAAAGCTTTTAAAATATGCTGTGATGCTCTCACTCAGGGATGCTCTCATGTGAAGAGGGAGACTTTTTATCTGAAGAGCTGAGTTCCTGAAAGAGCATCTCCCCGAGGCTGCAGAAGGAGGCAAACACAAGCTCTCCTGGGTTCCCAGAGGGTGGAGAGCATGTAAAGCTCTTGTAGCATTTGTAGCGAACCAACAGGGTGAGATTCCTCGGTCTGGCAGTTACCAGAATCCACTCTGCACAGAATGGTAACAAGAACATTATTTCTAGTAAACATTGAGAGAAAAAGGGAACCAGCAAAAGCTTGGTGCTCAAGTGAAGGGAGGTACACGTCCCGCTCACCATGTTTGTCAAGTCTGAAGGCATTTAGTGTAAATTATGGTTTTTGCTCAGCTGTACATCCCGTTACAACAGTTCATGTCTGAAAAATCAGATGCCTGTTGGGGGAAATCCTGTTTCCTATTTGTTTCTCGGAGTCACTGCAGAGCTGTGCTCCGCCACTGCAAAGTGAGATGAGGTTTTACACCCACACCATCACTCACATCGGAGGTCTCTGCTGCAGAGCATGGTGGGGTCAAAAATCACTCTGGAGAATTAATTGGGGAAATCTACAGTTTGCACAGAGGATCCATCCAGGCTCAAGGCCTCACTTGGAAAAAATACCAAAACATTTAATTATTGATCGCAATTGGATAACTTGATGTGCTTAACCCCAAGCTAAATTGTTTTCTGAGGTAGATCCCAAGCAGCCCAAACCAGCTACTGTCCCACTAGCAAACTGAAATTCAGTGCAAGCGTGTGAAAGCAATTGCTGGTGCAACAAGGTGATTTTTTTTTTTTATTTTTGATAGCGCCATATCTGAAACTATGGAAGCCATGGAGCATCAACGTCTGAGCACAAACCCTGACCAACTTTGGTTGCTTTTCCTTACCAGGCAAACAGAATGCAAAATTCAGAAGTTTAACTGTGTTACAGGAGGGCAGCATGCTGGAATATTGCGTAGTGGTCCATAAGGCACTGCTGCCACAGGTTATCAGCCTAGGAGCACCAGGTGGGGAAGGACTACACAGAAAAGAAAAAAGTGTGAATTAAAAATGGCATGTCTGTACACATAGGCTGACATGTACACAAACACAGTTCTTACTGTGGAATTAAGAACATGTCTGTAGTTTTTGGGAGTGCTTTTTTTACTGAAACAATTGAAAAACTTGATGTAGAAAATAATATGCAAATTTCTTTTTTTTTTTCCTCATAAATAAGTCTCCCTACATATAAATTAAGAACAAACTTCCATTTGAATGTAGGGGAGCCACATTTCTGACAAATGGACAAAATTATCAGTAATTAATTTTAAAAAGTGCAAGATTCGGAGGAAGGCCATCAAAACATACCAATTATTATAAGGGCTCTCGTTGTAGACTGTTGCAACAAGGAGTGAGAAAAGAGTTTTCTTAGACTCTTTCAAAATTTCCTTTGGGTGGCTGACTGGCCACTACCCAAAGTGCAGAGCTCACGCTCATTTCTGCTCCCAGGGTATTCTTAAGTTGAAGATATCTGCATCTTACTGTGCCATACAACCAGCGGTTTAACTTGGCTGCTCTTGGAGTCAGTCATAGAATCACAAGGCTCCCATTGATTTCATCGGGCACAGGACAGGAGTCTCGCTTTTACTATATTTGGTCAAAAGTGAATTTACCATCTTTGGGAATTGCTGCAGTGCCCACCTGCTTTTTTGCTAGGCTTTCAAAAACCATTAAAGCAGAACACAGAGCTTCCCAGGGTTATGGGTTTTGCTGGCATTTTCAGGAGAATGCCTAGACTGATAAGGCTGAGTGAGAAGCGTATTTTGATTCTGTTAAGCTATTGTTCTGTCATGATTTGTACAACTGAATTCTACATACTTTGCACTGCTATAAAAGGTAACAAATACACAAAATATCAACTATGCCTAGACATGAAACATGAATCACCACCAGATTGAATTAACCGGTACTCAAGTGGGATACTCCTTTCCTGCCTTCTCCTTTCCCCATGACGTTCAGAAGGAGCTCACGAGAGGCCTCTAAGTGCCACTGGATCCCTCCCAAGGCAGTAGCAGTTTGCACAGGCATTGGTTTGCCTTGGTCACTTTTAGGAAAACTCTAAACTCGAGACAACATTGTAGGAGACCTATATAGGGCAAGCATCAGTAATAGCTCCTGAATGTTTGCCAACCCATGGCAATTGCAGTACCCTACTGCTGTTCTAAGCAGAGGATTCAGTCCTGATTTGTTGCTAATCCTGCCCCAGGTGACCCTAACAACAGGAGTAAACATAGGCAACCTTGGCTTTACGATTTTGACAGGATCTCAACTTTGTGCCCAGTAAGTTCTTCCCTTGTATTAGATAACAATCAGCAGCTAAAAGGAAGGTCCTCCAGTGGGCAATTCAGGGAACCCAAGATCCTACAGCATCTGGCAGCAACCTCTTTTTCTCTGTCCCCATCTGCGACACTGGGGAGCAGTCAGTTAAGCTAGACATTAAGTTTCCTTTTTTGGTATTGAGTTTAATTCATATCACTTTGTAAACAAATTCACATCTCACAGACATTTATCTGATCTGCACAATACCAAAAAAGAAACCCTTGTCTTGACTTGTGCAATGACAACCCATCCACTGTTGTTCATTTAAAGTCTGAATTCTGGCTGCTCAGGCCTGTCCATTGAGCCACGTGCTGCATGACACTGTAGTCTCTTGAGGGCCTCCGAAAGGTGCAGTTCCCCACCTCCCACGTGCCCAAACCTCTCTCTGGGTGTTGGTGGCTAATATCTGGAAGCAGGCCTAGGAATCCTGGCATATGGGCAAGACAAGTTTAGCTCAAGTCTACCTATTCCCACAGCACAGATGCAAAGGGAAAGAAAAGAATACAAAGCAGAAATCAAGATTCTCCGTCCTTTACTGTCTTTTTCTTTGTGTCTGCAACAGATTAAACCAGGATTTTACTTAATTTGTGTCTCTTCCTTCCTCAGTTTTCCCAGTTGCAAGTCACTCTGCGATACAAAACCTTAACCTTGTCCTTTAGCGATGAACTTATGCTGGAGACTAACAGCAGTCAAAAGTATCTTGTGGGATGAAAGAAATGGGATTTGGTCATATTCTATTGAAGTATGTAAATCGTGTATGACGTTGTTTAAAAGAGAGGTAAGGAAAGGAAAGACCGACTGTTTTGTGGCTGGTAAATATCCTTTGTTTGGAAAGTTTTTGTATGGAGAATAATATTAACATTAACAGGATCAAACTTTGCTGTGTGTAAACAGAAATCCTCCCTCTCTCTCTCTCTCCACTTGCAAAAACATCAAAATGCAGAAGGGAGAACTGCCTCGGATCATTCATCTTCATGCCGTAACAAAAACAAGCAGTTCTCTCCGACATCCTCTTGGCAAACAGTTTAGGACTTGAATCCCTGCATGTACGTTTGCATAGTTAATGAGTAATTTCCTCTGCTAGGGAATGGATAGTGATGAAGGCTGACGAGCAAGCACTCACACAGCAAGCAGAGTGCTGCCAGCCCAGCAGTCTTTCGTGACTGATCTCTGCCACTGAATACCACTGATAGCTTCTGAGCAAACTAATAAAAATATAGTCAACAAGAATTCATCTTCTTGCCCTGAAGGACAGAACACTGGAGGGAATCGCTTCCAAGCCCAGCAGCCCCCCTCCCGACACTCCTCTCTCCGCGCTCCCCTTGCCCGGAGCTGCAGCGCACACACGTGCGCACATCGGTGACGGGCAGGGGATGAGACAGCATTTTCCAGATCTAAAAACCAGTGCCTAATGAGAAGTTATTCCCTTGCTGTGCAGCTATCAACAAAACGGTCCTATTCATCTTTCCAGACGTGAAATCCTTTCAGTTATTCACTCCTGCTTCAGAGATTTGGAGCTCTAAATCTAAATGAATCTAAATCAGTACGGGCTCATTAAAATAATTTCATCTTTTCTTGGCTTTAAAAATATTTTTTCCAAGGCTTTATTTTAATTTTTCTTTTAAATACACAGATTCTGAATTTAAGTCTATATTTAAAAGCATTATGGAGTAGGCACTGAATCTGGGAAGATACAAAAGAAATGAATATAAAAATTTGAATCCATTAATTGAAAATTTCATTTCTAAGGCCTCTTTCTCCATAAAGACAGTGACTGGAACAGCTAGCACGTTTCCTTTGCTATTACGTACAAGCCATTCAGCAAGAGCATTGTTTGGCACTTTACTGTGTGGTCACCCACCTCCTGGCCCAGCTCTGACTCTAAATAAACAGAAAAGTCCAAGACGGGATTTTACATCTTACACAGATTATCCAGAAGATTGTGCTGGTATCTGACAATTTGACTATGGAATTGCAAATGGCAGATGGAATTCTCAGGGCGGGCAGCACTGGAGGGGGTTAAGAGCCATGTTTCATGGAAATAGTTATAATTGCCAGACAAGGCAAGAGCAGCCCTGAGAGTTACCTGCAAGATCCCAGGGCACACCGATGAATTTGGTGTAACTGGCAATATCAGCTCTCTCAAGACTAGTTTTGACCTCTGAAGACTAGTTTGAATAGTTTGAAGAAGTATTTCTCAAAAAAATACTTGGGGGGAAAAAAGATTTTCGTGAATAATGGTGGAGGAACAACGTCTGTCACTTGTCAAATTCAGTTGCTAGTTGTTGGGCTAGCTGTTCTGAGAACTACTAGAAACTTCTGAGAAGTCTCAGGGCAGCTCCAAACATCTCCACAATGCTATTATCATGTAACTTACTGATAAGGCTTCAAGCACTTTTGGAGTAACACCTATTTCCAAATAATTTCCCCAACTATGTTTTAAAATGTATTGCTCTCACCCATTTCTTCCATGCCAGCAGTGGTATGCAGCTCCATAAGGTACACCAAGCCTTAACTAGGCAAGTGAAAAGTGAATAGCTACCTATCTTAGCTGGTGCACAGTTGCCTTTTTTATCTATAGAGTACCTCCTACAAGAGACGGACCTCAGGAAGCAATGAGCAAATTGTTACAGCAAATGACCTTGTATGTCTCTTTTCCGTGCTTCCATGCTGAGGCACCAGCTGAAACAAAGAGACAAAGTTGTGGTGTACGCTCCTCAAACCTATTCCTCTACTGACATAAGCAAGAAAGCTTACAGCTCAGTTTACCAATAAATCTAATATTATGAATCAACAATATTATCTGAATATGTTATTCGGTTACCCCAAATTAGATCAGCTATTAGAAACCTTAACTAGTGTTTAGCAAAAAAGCGTGAGTAATTCATGCTTTCCATACATTTACATCAGTGTCCTACGATACGCCCATCATAAGGAAAGAGACGTCAGTCTTTGGCATGCTCAATATTTTAACATCTTTCATAACTGTTACCAAAAAGTCATGCTAAATTATTAATTTGCAAATAGCTGAGCAATCTGTGCCTCCTGTCTGCTGCACTCCTATGCAGCACCATTACAAAAACACCTGAAGGAGCAGCAGATGATCCAAGCCAGGAGCAGGGCAGAGAAACGTTGCCCCATCACTTGGGAGGTATCACATCGACGAAGAATAAAGATTTAATGGATGAGTTAAGACTAAGTGTAAAGGTATATATTAAGAGACAAGTCCAAAGGGTTTGGAAGTAAGTCACAAATGGGACAACTTCAGTATCTGTAGCATAAAATCACTTTTCTGCAAACCACGGTAGCACAGCAGTTCAGGTTACAAGCTTGTGGTTTGTTCTGTCTCATGTTTGTTTCAGTTCCTTCCCAATAATGGATCTTAGTAAGTAAACAAATATAACGCTTATGTCAGATCCAGTTACTTGTAAGAAAGGCACATTTGTATGTGAAACGCGGCACATAAAATATTCACACATTAACATGTATTATAGCAGGATGCACACAATTCTGAAATAAAAGCAGCAGGAAGGAATAGAGGGAAGTTCCTTTTTTCTTTCTGAACTTGTGATTTCATCTCCCTGGAGAAGTGACTACAACAGAAAGGGCAGGTTTTGCCCTTCAAATTGTCAAAATCTCTCTCCGCCTTGCCCCACACGCCACTGTCGCTGCCCTAGTGTTTAATCACACTGTTTAACTTACACAGCAGCGTCTGTCACAGGTCAGTAAAGGCACTTCTGTGTTTTTCTAGGTTCATCCATTAAGCATAAAAGAAGGGCAATCAGGAGAGGGGTGTGGATTCAACCAGCGATAAGGAGATAAAAATTCACAGCCTTTAATAACAAGGCCTTCCAAAACAGCAGAGAGATTTTATCCTCTGTGTCTCAGCTGGCATTGGAATGACTCCAGACAAGCTCTATGTGCGATGCTCTGCAGGACATACTGAACTTCGTGCATCTCATTATTCAAACCAGGAGATGTTCTCGCACTCCTGCAGCAGCATTCCTACCGTTTTGTCAGTGAAGCATCATTCTCCCTCATTTGATTCTCAAAAATGGCAGAGCGCATCACCTGGCAAGACAGTGAGAAAAGAAATACAGTTTACGATAGCCACAAAACTAAAAGCAGCAGCATCAAGTAAAGCAAAGCTAGTAAGGAAACTACAACCTCCACAGCCTTTTTTTTTTTTATTATTAGGCTGTGGTGATGGAGATAGCACTTTACAGCAGCTCTTGGCAAGAACTTTTTTGTAACATTAAAAATGCACAAAAAAATCAGGTGTAAGATTCAGAAGACAACCTGAAGAGAAATTCTTAAAAATGCCCAATAATCCTGACCTCTCTGATGGACTACTTCATGAAAATCTTGCACTTTGATGGGAACAGAGTATAATTCACAGAGCTGCTTTGCAAAGGCCACACAAAACTGGATGCTTGTAAGCTCTTTTTTGCTGTGCATTTACTCTGAATCCCTTAATGCCCATAATTTCTTATATTTGTCGTGAATATTCTGCTGCTTAAGATAGCATATTTCAGCTGTTGAAGTGCAGAAAAAAACCCCATGTGCAGACACTGAAGCAGGCAGCTCTGTGACATTTTCTGGCACCGTAATGAGTCTGTTACACCACTCTGTATTTTCTTTCCTTTCCTTTCTTTTCTCTTCCTTTCCTTTAAGCTAACATCCTTTTCCTGTGCCTGAGGGAGAAGGCAGTTGATAAAAGCTGAGTTCCTGTTCACAGATAAGTTTAGAAGGCAGACAAGCTCAGAAGTTCCTTGAATAAGCTATATTCCTACCACCTTTCTTTTTCCCCTGCTCTGTCAGAGACGTTTGAGCCCCACACAGGAACCAGACTCACATTGTTCAATAGCCACGACGTTTCCACAGTAGCTGGGAGGGCCGAAAGCTTTTTCCGCTCTTTGTTTGAGTTCCTGTTCACAGATAAGTTTAGAAGGCAGACAAGCTCAGAAGTTCCTTGAATAAGCTATATTCCTACCACCTTTCTTTTTCCCCTGCTCTGTCAGAGACGTTTGAGCCCCACACAGGAACCAGACTCACATTGTTCAATAGCCACGACGTTTCCACAGTAGCTGGGAGGGCCGAAAGCTTTTTCCGCTCTTTGTTATTACTT
>NW_009732323.1:0-52222 GCF_000703405.1 Apaloderma vittatum | reverse complement strand
TGAATTAATCCAGGCTGAGCTTCAGAGAAGAGAACAAGAGACAGGTGCAACTGGGTGGGGAAAAAACCCACAATGCTCGTGAAGCTTCTAGTAATCTGCAATACAATAGGATTGGCAAAGCTGGTCAAACACTCGGACCATCGTGGATATCATGATGGTTCAGCGCACAGCTCACAGCCACAAATTTATGAGACCTCTGTATACCCCCAGAGGACTCCCCTGTCACATGAGGAAAAAGGTTATTGGGAGGCAGAAGGGCTCAGGGAGGATACTCGAGATTATCCTTCAAGTGTGATCTCCTCACATCAGGAAGAGAGAGAGGATTTTGAAGCTGCAAGTTCACAATCCCGAAATGGGTAAGTACCCCAGCGTGTCTCTCTTACATGTAATGATAGTGCAATCTTGTATGATACTTTTATCCTAAAAAGACCATTCTCAATAGAAGCTTCTTATTAAAACATATTAGATTTTCAGGATCAATCTATATCCAAACAGGAGGTATTTAAATGTTTTAACTACAGAAATAGAGAGCTGAATTGATCGCTGAGGATGAAACCACAGAAGGGACCGGCTCCGTAGCCTAATCCAAATCAGCAAAACGGGGTTAGGGGTCTGGACACATCTGGCAAATGTGAAGCCTTCCAGCTCTACTGCAGTACCATAAAACAAAAACGGTGTTTCTGGCAAAGCAGAAGTAGAGGAAATTCATTTACTGACTTTTTCTCATCACAAAGCAATGCTGATTATTTTTGCTGACCATTGCAATGTTTGCCCATCATCGGAATGTGCCTGGCTGCAAAGCTGGGCCTTGAAAACGGAGCGCGAAAGAAAATGGCAGGATGTTAGTAAAATAAGAATACTGAGAAGTAAATACAGCAAAGTGAGGAATAATAAATAAGCATGAAAATGACTACAAATTCACCCCTCAAAAAAAGTTTTCATAACAGTGAAATGCTTCTCATGGTAATCTACAGCAGAAGAGTAGCTATCCTGACTGTAAAAGGCATGTGCTTCACTAGAAAATTTCCAAACACTATGATTTTTGTGAGTTTTACAGGGCACGTAAGTAGGTCTCTAAATGTTTAAAATAGATGAAAACCGAGCAGGACAGTGAATGAATCTTTTATAGCCCTGATGCACGGGTACTGCAGAGCCCTGTTTGCGAGAGCTGAAACAGCAGCACAGTGAGTGCTGTTCGCAGTTTGGTGCTTTAGGATGCCCCAGTATTTTTTTTCCCTTTACATTCCTTGAGTAAAGGAAAAAAGGGAGATGGAAAGAGAGTATAAAACCTTGCTCCTGTCATGCTTCCCTTTCATGCAAACTGAGGCATGCAATCTTGTTTCTAATCTCATCTACATGTAAAATTAAGGCCTCCCTCCTGCAGGTAGCACGGTGAGTGTATTAAAACTCTGTTGTCCTTCATGCTACATCTTCCCACACATCTGTACCTCCCACCATTAACCTTAAGTCATTTTCTAAAGCCTGTAAGTGTTGACTTCCACTTTCCTCTTGGGTAGTGTTCGATAACGACACGCACTGTTAATTTACCTACTCCTGGTTAATGCATTTCAGGCACTGTCAAGGAAAGAAAAACCAAGCCTAAGTGGCACTCTGGACTTCCATGTTATACTGCAAGGTGGTAGTCACTTGATTGCTGGTTGAAATGCTGAAAGCATTCTGAAAACTATAAGTACCATAAAAATGCAATGGTGAAAAAAGGTGCATTTGTAGGTCAGCAAGATGCTGTCATACACTGTCCTAATAGGGATTTCTTCCTTTGCTGTGTTCAGCACCAGCTTGAGTAATTCAGTTCACCACCAGCTATTATTCATCCTAATTTCTTCCCAAGAAGAGGAATACCTCCTCCTTTTATGGAGGTATTGTGTAATGAGTCAAATTGTAACGTTCCTCCCAATTATAAAGCTATGTTGATGACTACAGGCAATAAAAATCTAGCCTGGAATTAGCTTCAAGTTATTTGTTCTTTTGCTAGAGCTACTACATGCAAGCTAGCATATCCTATGAAAGAAATTTGAGACTTTGAGGGATTATGTCCAAAAGTGATGGGAGAGGGTGCAAATGAGAAGGGACAGCACTCCAGATTCTAAAATTCATTGCAAATGGTTGAAGCAGTGTACCTTCACAGCCTGAGGTCCCCGCGCTCATGTCAGGTGCTCGTGGCCAGAGCACCCTGCTATGCATAGACAAGAAGTTGCCATGAATCTGCTATTTCTTCACTAAAAGTGTGACACATGCTCTGGAAGAAATATCGAGGAACTGGGCTTATATCTCTAAAGGAGGAAGCAAGAAGAAAAGCATCAGAGTTAATAATGAATTAAGAGATAGGAAGATAAGGACATGCCATAGAAAAAGCTTGAGGTGGTGGAGAATAATTCTCTAACTAAACTATGTCCCACTTCTCATTTGCTTTTGAAATAGGACAATATTTTCAGAACTAGGAAACAAACAAAAGCTACAAAAAATTTGATTCTCAAAGAAAGTTCTGACTCTCATAATTTTCTAACAGAAATTTTGTTTTTTTTATCCAAACTCTCGCTATTTTCCGTTTGCATTAGGAATAGTGGTTGTTATAACATATTCTTAGATTTTTTAAAAACATAGTATTATTTTTCTTATTGCAGTTATTTGAATATTTGAGACCATCACAACTAATACATCCAAAGTAATTAGTCAGATAGAATCCTGTGGCTCCTGTTTCAACATGTAAGGTGAAATGACTCTTTAGATACCAGTCAAATACTTTGATATGTTACTCATGAATTCCCCTCAGAAAAACAAAACTATTCTAGTAAGAGTTTTAAAATGAGAAAATCAGGAAGAAGTCACTGGCCTTTACATGACTTTTTAAAAAAAGAGAAATGTGTGGATAATAATATTCTTGTTTCAACTGTACTTTAGAGGAAGAACTGCTTGTATCTGAGCAAACAGGAGTTCTGCATACTCAAAGTGGACAAGTGGACAAATGTTGGTACATGTTACAAAATGAAAACTATCTAAGAGGCCAATTTTCCAAAGGAAATCACTTTTTTTTTTCCTTTTCTCCCCAGCAGCCCTCTCTCACATGAGCTAGTTGGCTTGACTTTCAATACTCTGTTCTATGGCTGATATAAGTGGATCCACACGTACCCAAACTTTCAGCAGAATTGAAAAGGGAAATAATCACAAGTAGATGAAAATATCTGTACCATGAAATTGCTGGACTATATTAACATTTGTCTTCGCAATGGAAGATGAAGAGCGAGAATAGCAAAAACAGGTTCTGGATTTCATAAATAATCCATATATAATAACCAAAATACATAAAAATTACATTTTTTACTCTTTGTTTCCCATATAAAACAGATGCCTAATGCAGAACTTCATAGGATCACTCTTTTGTTACAGGTAGCTTTCCTATGTGTGGATACAGGCACGTAAAATAAAGCTTGAAATGCTGCCTAGGACATGACCAGATATATGGAAGTTCAAAAACTGATTTGGTAAATATCAAATAATAGCTTGCATTACCTTTGCATTAGCTCTTCATCTACTCTAATACTTACCACCAGGTGTAACCAATGCAACTGCTGTCTGATCAAGTCATATTGAAAGGGATCATAGAACCATAAAGGTCAGAAAAGGCCTCTAACATCAAAGCCAGCTGTCAGCCCAGCCCTACCATGACCACTAAACCATGTCCTTAAGTGCCACATCTACATGTTTTTTTAATACGACCAGGGATGATGACTCCACCACATCCCTGAGTAGCCTGTTCCAATGCCTTACGACTCTTTCAGTAAAGCTATTTTTCCTAATATCCAATCTAAACCTCCCCTGGTGCAACTTGAGCCCATTTCCTCTAGTCCTATCGCTTGCTACTTGGGAGAAGAGATCAACCCCATCTCACAACAACATCCTTTCAGGTACTTGTAGAGAACAATAAGGTCTCCCCTCAGCCTCTTGTTCTCCAGGCTAAACAATCCCAGTTCCCTCAGCTGCTCCTCAAAAGACTTGTTCTCCTGACCCTTCGTCAGCTTTGTTGCCCTTCTCTGAACTGCACACAGTACTCAAGCTGTGGCCTCACCAGTGCTCAGTACGGGGGGACAATCATTTCCTTACTCCTGCTGGCCACACGATTTTTGACACAGACACTATTTTTGATACAGGATACTAAATAGGTCAATGAGATAATGCACCACGATTGTTACCCTGACAATTGCTATGTGGATGACACATGTGACAGCTTGTGAAAACCTGTCTTAAAATGACAAGCCACCTTCGAGATTTTTCTTTCTTTAGAGCTGCTTCTATCAAATACTTTGGTAATGCTACATGTTTGAGGAAGGCATGGTGCTGAGCTGACCTGAGGGGAGCTGCAGGAGAGGGTCACGTAAGTAGAGAGCTGGATGCCATCCCCATAGGCTGTACAATTCAGACCTGGGCAGGCAGAACTGGACACACCTGTCCTTCTCCCTGCAGCTGTATTATGGGGGTCAGGAACATGGTGACCTAGCCTTTGGAAGGAAAGGTTCCCTGGCCCTGGGAACAATGTGCCATCTTCTCTGTACCCTTACAATGAACTCAGCTTTGTTGACTGGAGATCCATGGAAAGACCTCGACTGTTGTCACTGCACTCAGAAGGGCTTGTTTTCTCTCCCTACAAACAGATTATTTCTCCGATGAAGCAATGCACTGAAGCACCACTAGCAGAGCACTGTAGCCCAAGGCTCCAAACTTTTCTCAGCACTGAGCAGAGCCACAGCCAGCTGGCTTTAACCTAATCCTCACGACCACAACACCAAGAACAGTCATGCATTTTGTGTTCATATTTCATTAAAACGTAATAATAAATGAAGCATCTAAAAGGCACAATCCCATCACACACTAGCTCTGACAGCAAAACCCAAAGCTGCCTGTACATTCGGTTAGCCTGACCTGTCTGTCAAGTAACACTGTAAACCAGATCACTTAAGCATTCCGGGTTAAAAATAATCTTAGGAAAAAGCAGGGGTTATTTTTAAACTTTCCCCCTTGGTAATCATACTGACAGAGCTGGTTACTGATGAATGGCTCAGCCAGTAAAGTAGAAAACGGGCTGGGGTGGTGAAACAGGAAAGAGCGGAACAACCCAAAGCAACCAGAGCTCATTTCCCCATCTAAGATGAAGTTTGACAGAACTTCTCTCTTTCCAAAAGCAGAATCATTGCCAAGTAGTCTCTGTTTTTGATTTGCCCTCCAAAAACTAGGGTAGGTGATTTGTTTTTCCTTCTTTCTATTTAATCCACAAACACGCACACAGCTTGTCATCTATTGGGATTTTTCTTAAAATCATGTGTTTGCAAAAAAATTAAAAAACAAACTCCAAAACATCCCCAACCCCCACCACCCAAACTATAAATAGGAAAGGCAGAAATCTTCAGCGTAAGTAAATCCTTAATTGCATTAACATGTTTCAAGGCTTGGACACACAATTCTGTGAAGTCACCCTTGATTAGAAGAATGCTTCCTGATGTCAGCCAGGTGCGTTGCTGTCTCACTGAAACACACACCCCTCCCTCTAATCTGGCACAGAGACAGCCACAAAGAAGCAGGCCTCTTTTGGAGATTTCTCACAGTGTCAAAATACAGAACTATTCTCAGAAGCATAGACAAGCAGAGAAAACCCAAATCAGTCTTATCCTAAGGAAAGTCAGAACAATGCGCAATCTTAATACTTTATTTTTCGTCCGCTTTTGCAGGAAAACAGCCATTGATTTAATTAAGACTAATTTCACACTGACTCATCTATTTTTTTCAGAACTAGACAGGGACTTTCTTAGGAAGCTTATGGGATACTGAAATTTCCCAGCAAAGGGGCATAGAACACATGCTTAAAATAAAACGAGTTTTGGAAGAAATGCAGCTAAATGTGATCTTCATCCCCTGACATCCTGCAGACTAGTGGAATGGCCATTGAGTGCTCAACAATAGCTTCTGCAGTGCCAAGTTCATTAACAGAAGTAACGGTTTCCTATCAAATTTAGGGTCTTGGCTCCTTTCAGAACTTTAGGAAATTCTCTGATTTTTGGCTCCTGTTGACCAGCACAGCTGCAGGTGGAATGGCTTCCCATTAGCATGTCTGAAACAAACGATACAGCTTCATCGCACGTAATTGTGGGAGTTATTGAACCCTGTGTGCCCAAAGGATTGGTTTATTTCATTATTTTTAAGCGCAAGCTGCAGTAATTCATTCGTCTTGTTGCAGAACAGGCCCCCAAACCACCATCAGCACTACTACCACATTCCTACTTGCAGGAGTCCATACCCCTTCAATGAGTGATCAGTGGCCAGCCCTGAACAAAATTACACTCATGCCCAAAACACAAGGACAAACCTTGGTGTGCCCTGCCTGACCGGGAAGCTTGGCTTCCTGTGCATTTTTGACTCGCTGGCAGCAGTGGAACTGGCCACTGGATTCCAGCTTCAAGTCAAGGTCTGACAACGGATTGAGCATGCTATGCTAGGGGTGAACTAGGCTGCAGGAATCAAAAGATGAAATCCAAGTGTAAGCTGCCCTCTGAATAGGCTGTGGATCTTCTGTGGTGAGGGGGATAATATAAATGAGGTAAACGCTGTGGATGTTTTGTGAAGAGGAAAGACCTCTTGCATTCATTTCTCTGAAGTAGCTTGTACAACACTTGGATTTGGCTCAAAACCAGCTCCCAGCAAAGCCTGATTTCTCTTGAGCTCCTGCTCCCAGTGAGGCTCCAGGTTCAGGGCTGGATTTGCTCAGAAAGTTTTTAGGACATTCTGCAGGACAAGTTCCAACTGATAACAGACTAACCGGCACTACTGTTAGAATAAAAAAATGGCACTCAGCCAGCATTACTCAGGGCTCTGAAAGATTTCCAACACTGTATGGAAATCCACATTTGAAACCACCACTGCCACTCTTTTCAGCCCAGCTGGTTAAGGTAAACTGCAAATCAATCAGCCTGCTTAAACCTGTGAAAATCAGGGTGGTGTGTGAGGTGAGTCATGGGAAGATCCCAGACCTTGTATGAGAGGAGGCTCTACTCACCCTAAAGGAAAGACAAATACAAGAGTTTTGTAATACAGGGCTCTTGGAGAAGAGCTGGAGAATTCAGACAGAACACTAGCAATCACTTGCTCTCTGCTAATTAAAAACCCAGCAGCACACCGTGTTCCCTCAAAGAGCTAGTACCTTTTCTCAACAGCTGAACGCCCTTCTGTACTCCATAAAGAATAAAAAGATAGTCTCTCTTAAAGCTGATGTGCATAGTTTAGATTAATTTAAATGTGGTATTTTACCTATTTTATTGAGGCTGCTTTTGCTTCTCAGTGAGAATTTTGCACTGAGAGAAAAACAGAACATAGATTATTCCACAGCTAAAGCTTTGTTCTTTTTTTTTCTGCTTCAACTGGTATAAATCAGGAGTCACTCTGTACAAGCCAATGGAAACATCACTTGTTTAAATTTATTAAAGATCATAGTCCCCTATTGTCATCTTGTAGCACATTTAAGCAGCAATATTCACTCATTTGGTGCCTTTTGCACTGTATAGAAAGTGTTATGGGCCTGAAAAGTTTTGCGTTTTGTCAGTGGCAGACACGAGAATGGCTGGAGAGGAGTTTTCATAGTAATTCTAGAAACTGGCTTCTTTGAGAACAGAAACCTGAGGAAACTGATGTGAAGGACAACTCAGTTGTACAGCCAAAGAAATAAAAAAAGCTTATGGAAAAACAACGTCCTGAATTCCTGAAGCTTTTGTTCAGGCAAAAATTCCACTGACCTAGGAAGTGTCTAAAATTATGCACTGCAGTGCCAATCATGAAAACATGTAACAAAGAAAAATAAAGTATATAAGTATCTAGCTGAGCTGGAGGGCCTTACTCACACTCACTGTCATGCTGCGATTGTTGGTGTAGCAGCATATGAAAAAAAAAAAAGCCTACCCCATATTCATCCGCGCAGTCATAATTACTGCAGACCAGCCATCTCGCTTTATCTCCTGGTTCTGTGGGTTTTATTTTGTCCACTATGATATAAGGTGGCCTGCTGGAATCCTTGAATCAGAGCTAGAACTGCTTGCATTTTGCTATGTTTCACTCAAAGCAGATCATCCAACATAAGAAAAAAATGTTTTTAAGATCGGTTTTTAGTTTCAAGACCTTAAAGGTTCAAATAATAGAAGCTTGAGCAAAGAAAATTATTCAGATATTTTTTGCAGGTTAAAAAAAAAAAAAAGGATTAATTTGCTTTGAATATAAAATAGGAAAAGCAACTGAACAAATGAAACATCTGCAGCCCTGCTTTTGCTAGGTTTCCTTCAAGTGCTGCTCTAACTTGCAGTATTATGATAAACTTTACCATTTCCCAGACTGGAGAGAAAGCTCTTCTGCTTTCCTCACGAGCAACTTCTTTCTACCCCTCTCTCTCCTTGGCAGCAGAAGCCTGAATCAAAAGAAAACTGTATTAAAGAGAATAAAAGCAGAGGGTGTCAAGTTGGTTATATATTCAGTGAACGAAGCGACATAATTACAAAGAGGGGAAAAAACGCAGAAGCAGAACACAAAGCTGCTGTGTTCCAGAAACCAGCTGAATAAAGAAAGTGCTATTTGTGAAAGAGCAGCTCTCTGAAACTTCAGAGCCTGATTGAGAGCCCAGTGGTGCCGACAGAACTCCTGCTTGCTTCACTGAACTTTAGATCAAGCCTTTCTCAGTCTTCACATTGTTTCACTCAGCATTAAAGAATGACGTATTTTCCCTTAAGGTTAATAAAGTTAAGGGGTACTTTTAGTTAGAGATAGCAAAGCTTCCTTAAAGGAAGCATTTGACAAGATATGAAATAAATACTGCAGTAAGTTTAATCTTCGGGCACATGTATCTATATTGCATCTCATTACAGATGGGAAAGATAGGCCTTATTTAACTATTTGATGAAAGAATAAATTTTAACAGGCTTCATGGAAATAGAAACCACTAAAAGTTTTTGTGATTAAAACCAAAACATGATATTATGTAGCCCTTCAGCCCCACAAATAAGTTTTTAAGATCAAGTGAGAGAGAACTAGTGAGCAGACACAAAAGAAAAATGGACAAAAAGAAGTGTGACCACCATTAAAGGAAGTTTCAAATTCCCCTTTTTTTTGTGCTATTCATTCTGCATACTGCTAATAACTGTCCAAACCAGGCATCAAGTTAGGATGAACCACTGATTCAATTTCTGGTACAGTATCACCCCTCTTCTACAAGTAGGAAGCCCAACAGGTACCTCCAACATATTACCAGGTTTTGAAAAGAAATCCCTGTATTTTCTATTAAATGTGTGTGCACATTTACATGTGCAATGTAGCAAAAAGTACTCAGGGTCACACAATGCCACATGCTTGCTTACACACGTGTTGATGCACGTAAACATTTGGGTTCAATTTGTATGGCTTGCATAACTCAACGGACTCGTTTGGGAGCTGTGTATGGTGGGAAAAACAAATCAGCCCAGACTATGATTCATGGGGTGTGGATTGTTTTCATGAGGAAAGAACAAAACACTACAGCCAAAGAATCTTAATTTAAAAGGAGGTTTCCACACTGAATGCAGACTCCTGCCTAGATCTGGCAGGCATCCCGCGGGCAGACCCAAGATACTGCACCTTGCAAAAATGCCAGAGAGCTCCAGCAACAATGCCTGGTCAATTTATTTCCCCAGGAAAAAAACGCAGAGAGGATTTGAGGGGGAAAAGTTGCTCCCGGCTATGGCTAGCGGGGCACATGAGAGAGGAGAGCCTAAGCACAAGCATAAGTCAGGTCTCTGTTTCAGAGCTAATCGTCTTACGCCAACCTCTGAAAAGCGATGCAGCCTGATGAAGCCTGGAGGACTTACGCACCTCAGAGGCAGATGTCAGCCAGAGCACATGTGCTGCTCTGCTGGCTTTAACCAACACAAGCAGAGTCTTTGACTCTTAAGAGTAACAATTTAATAAAAGCTTGAGGGTTCGTCTTCTGGTCCAGTCCCATAGGAAATAAGACTCGCGTTGATAATAGGCCCCAAACCTCCCTTAGTCACTTCCAAAGGCCCCAGAATTACAGCTCACCAAAGCAGCTGTTTTGGCTTGAAATCACAACGAAGGCTGCAGCAGCCTGCTTTCCTGTTCAGCCTTCCCAGCGACACAGGCTCTGCCCCAGCTTCCAAGAGAAAGAGTTTTGATTGCATGAACGTTCGCTGAAATTTCAATCACATTTTCCCTAAGAAATGGAGGAGCAAAAGAAGGCTGCCTATGCTCCCAGCTAGCCCAAGCTGTCTGCCCTTTCCTCCTGGTGTTTCCAGCTTCCTTCCAGCTTCCTCCTCTTCTTCTGGCAGCCTGGCCACTGTTGCCACAGCTTCTGCTTTTGCAAGGGACTCGGTTCCCCATTGTTTCTGCAACTCTCCCAGAGGGGCAAACGTTTTCCATATATGCTGATAATCAGAGATTTGGTTCCTGTGTTCCCATTTAAAAATATACTGCCTAAAGTTCAGCTGTTCAGACACAGCTCTCTCTTCCTCCCACAACGCTCTGCTCCGTTGTAACACAAGTTCTGACAATCTCATGAAATACTGTATACGGTTTGTTCTGAGAAACTAATGCTGATTTCCTACAGAAAAGGATTTTAATACCACGCATAATGGCATATAATATGATTTCTAATTTTCCTCAAGGGCTCATTTAAGCAGATATGCATATATTGACACCAGCAAGCTCTAAGGCTCATAATAATAGCTGCAAAAATACTGGATGCTATTCTACTGGAGGTAGAAAAGCAGACCTCTAAAGACACCAGACAGAGGAGGAAAAACCCATATCACATGAAAATAGCACCTGTCACATGGCCATCTAACACAGAATCACAGAATGTTAGGGGTTGGAAGAGACTTCTACAGATCATCTAGTCCAACCCCCCTGCCAGAGCAGGATCACCTCAGGCAGGCCACACAGGAGCGACATAACAGAGTAGCTCAGTTTTTGAGATTCAGCCAGGACCACTAATTTCATGACAATTAGAGAGCTGTTTCCTCCACAGGTGCTATATCATGCGGGAGTGATGAAGGCATCAAACCCCTTTTGCAACTGACATCATGCCAATCTTCTTGTCTGGAAAATGAGACTGTAAATTTAAACTGTGGAAAACAAGACTGCAAATTTAAACTGTGGAGTGCGGCATTTTGTTTCAGAACAGTTAACAGCCTCAACACAGCAAACATTGAGGGACGCTTGGATCCAGTCAGATTAACTGTGTTAACCTGGCAGCCTCTTTGGACCCATCTATGTAAAGGCACTCTGGAAGGTTAGGGTCAATTAGTGGTAAAGCTGAGGGCGGTATATATTTTTTCACTTCTCTTTCGCTACTGCTCAACCTCACCTTTTCCCTAAAGATTAGCACGTTTCATCATCGGTATGTTAAATGGTGTGTCACAACCTCCCAAAGGCCCCGTGTGCACACAGTTTTAGAAATAACCATTATAGGTGTTCTCCTTCAATAGGCAGGACATGTAGCCAAACCGGTGTGAAACACAAGGCCCCAGACTGGCTTTAAGACACCTGTCGTCTGTAAAATACAATTGCTGGTTCAGTGACACTTCCTCTCAAGGTTTTGTAGCCAGAGTTAAACAGTGAGACCTCTTGCCTCCCTATAGCTTCTCAGTCCAAACAAAGCTGTCACATCCCCTTTCTACTCACCACTATTCATAGAGAATTGGAGGATTCCTTGGTGATTAACTGGTGAACTTCTGTAAACAAACTATCTGAAATAATCTTGAATACATGCACAGTTTACAAATAATACTTGCAATTACTAATTACTCAGATGCTAATAATACATTTTTTTCCTTTTACAATTATTACTCCTCACTTCCTAATATTTCTGGTCTTGGATTTTAACTATCACACTTCAAACTTCAGTATATTTCTATGTCTTGACTTTACTCTTGAAAAGGAAGAGGATCTCCTACACTCTTGAATTAACAGATGCCTATATAATTCTAACTTGGAAAATTTACCAGACTAGTAAACCTCACTTGTCCTTGCTAGAAGCATAAAACTAAAACCCAAGAAAGCAACCCTCATTTTTCCAATATAATTTCCTGCTAGCCTAATTAATAAAATCCAATCAGTTACTATATTATCTTGAAGAAGTAATATTTAGGAAGATATTAATGGACTTTAGGTCGGATTAAGCCTGCCTCAATCTGATGAGTCAGACATTAGGCATCTGAAATGGCAACATGCCGAGAAAGGCAATTTGACATTTAAAGTGACATTAACCTGCATGTTATCACATGTTGGAAATTTCTCCTGCTAAATGAAAGGACTGGAAATGGAACTAATACATCAAAGTTCAGACAATCAACCCTTTTCTGACAAACTCAGATAAATGTCCCAAATGAAAACAAATGAATTGGGAGTGGAGGGAGAAGCCAACAAGCATTTTCCACTTTCCTCATCACCCAGTTGAAAAAAAAGTAAAAGAAAAAAAATAGAAGGCCCTTCTGCTTGGCACTGTTACAAGCAGATACTTAAAAAGACCTACTTCAAATTCCTTTCCCATGTCTTTCTTCCACTAGAAACTGGTGCTCTTTCACGCAGTCCCGGCTGGTAACATACATCGAAGCCTGCATGAAGGAGAAGTACATTGTCAACTCCCAACAGCCCTGTCTAAACGGAGCCCCAGACTGTCAGAAGATCATGTAAGTATACTAAATAAAACTACTGAAGAAAACAGAATTTTCTCCAAAGTATCTAAATATTTTCTAAAGTACTTACTGGCACATTTTTCAAAACATTAAAACATCAACTCAGTTTAATACTAAAGTCAGGTAGGGTCTGATTTATGTACCTGAGGTGACCAGGCAGTTAAGTGGCCTGGGAGAACAACTGCCTTTCCAAGCCATCAAGCATCAGTTTACTGCTGAAGTGATTTTTCAAATCTTCCCACATGTTTACCCAGAAAAAAAACCAGTGACCATACTTTTTCCAAGATTTTCAGGTCATAACACACAAACATAACTTAAAAAAAAAAAATCTGCCTGTGGTCATCAGTGAGAACATTTCTGTGACAGGAGTTAGAGATGTGTGATCACCCAAGTGCTTACTCTTCTTTCAGAAGGACTGACTACCCAAAAAGTACTGGTGAAAGCCAAGTGTACTAGAAAATACATTTTTAAGGTTTGGGAGACATTGATTCACAACACACTTTTAGGTGAAATAATATTTAATACTCATCTACATGTTTTCACATCTACGTAGTTACTTGATTGCAAAACTCTTTAGTTACTTGTTAATAAAATTAATTTCTCTTTCTCTGAACAACAAAAAGTTTCATGATTATTTCTAGTGGAGATTTTAACAAATTTGTACCTTCCTTGGTACTAGTGACATTCTCGAACATTTGTTTAAAAATAAAACTTGCTCTACAACTCATCAGAATATTACAGAAGTTCACGTTGAGTCCCAACTTGATTGGAAGAGACCGTATTAAAATAAATATTACAGTCATATTTTTGATATTCTCATAAATCTGCCATCTGTGACATTTCCCAGACTTGCATCAGATCAGTGCCAACATGTTTAGAAAAAAAATCTCTACCAGAAAACAATAGAGTGTGAGGCACACTACTGGAGCCCCGCTCACTGAACAGCGGTTATATTCTGCCTGTGTGTAAGAATGTGCACACACCTCCTGTTGCAGACAGTAGCCCCCAAAATCAACCTTTTGTAGGGGGAAAAAAATGCTATTTTACTAAGCAGCGGTGATAAAGTTTATGACAAATTTCTTAACTGTGTTCTGCTTTACCCATCCAGGACATGCTTGGCACCACGGTGCTGCCAGGGTCAGTGACTTTATCCCAAGTGATGCCAACTGACAATAACTTGCATCTAATGTCCAGACCCTTACTCCCCAGGTACAGGACAGCTCTGAAGCCAGTCTATCAAGTGAAACAGAAGGTTCTGAAGTCTTTGCAGTGGAAATGCTGCCCTGGATTTATTGGCAAAGACTGTGAACAGCATGGTAAGGAAAGCTAGAAAACAAGCGTGAGCATTAACAACTAAATGCCCGTCGCAGTGGCAAGAAATAAGTTTGTCTAACTCTTTTCCTTAGTTTTTTTTGAGAACTGATGCCATATTTTCCTTGGTCTGCTATGCCCCAAATCACCAATACCTAGTTGTAATCCACTGCAATTAGTAGCTAATAGTATTAGCTACTTATTCTTCTGTTAGCAGCACCTTTGTAACCTTTACACATCGAGAAATGTATTGACTTGCCCTGGGAGAAGGGAAGATGCCAGATGCACGAGTCCATCTAGGGAATGCCTAATTCCAGGTAGAAACTGGTGACTGATCAGAAAGCAACATGTGAAATGCCCCTGTGGTCAGTTTACAGGATGAAGTCATCTGGCTGGGGAAACCACACCGTATCCAAGTTCAAAGGGGTAGGCAGCGTTCCCTCCCAGCCCACATTGCTGCCTTCTCTCTGCTTACTCTGGCCACACAGATACCAGTTCCTAGAGTGGGGAGATGTTCTACAACAGAAGAACAGAAAAGCTCAGGGTGTTACTTCCATGGAAGCTCTAGTAATAACCTTTATGTACAATAAACAGCTCTTTGTACTGTTGAATAATGATGTGTGCAAGAGAGAGGGGAGGTAGTGTGATTGAAAATCTGGAGTGCTTCCTGGCACTGGTAGGATTTAGTAAATAGTACTCCAAAACCTAAAAGAGAATTTGAATGGATAAAAGGTAATTCCTCCTAGCAATTAAGGCAACCATAACAAACGAGTCAAATATCTGTGTGAAAATTTTCTCACAATCGATATCTAATTCACCTGCAGACTCCACAGATAAAATGGGAGTGCCTGTTTTTATCTCTGCAGGTTTAGGGTTTTTTTGCAGAGACCTTTTACTCATAGATTGCTCTCTAGGTGATGCTCCATGCTGACCTTCATTTATGATGTTGGAAAGATATTACCAAATGCAGTACTTCTAGTTTAGTTTCACTTTTCTTACACTCATTGATCAAAACCAGCTGCTCCATCTTTATCTCCTCATTTGACCAGCACCACACTCCACAGCTGGTGCTACTAGAATGTTCAGGTAACTGTAGAACAAGAAAGAGGAATTTGCAGATCATTTGATAGGATCTCCAAGAAGAAAAAAGAAAAAAGCAGGATCTGTTGGCAATAGACTTATGTCTTAGGAACAATAACTCAGCACAAGTTGAAAAACCTTACCCTACTGCACAGCATTACCATTTATGCAATGCTGTGTGCCAGTACTATACTGCAAGCAAAGTAAATTCTCCAGACCTGCAATGCAATGTCTCCACATCAGATACATTACAAATAAAATTTGCCTGCATTGCTTTGCTAAACTGTAGTATTTTCTGTATCCAAAACATTTTCACAGAGGCATTACATCTCAATTGCAGATCCCAATTTTATCCTGGTGCCAGGAAATCAAAGGGAAGGACGAGAAGAGGAGGACTTTCCAAACCAGAGTACGTGCGCAAAGTTATGGTGCTTGCCCTTCTTTTACCTCTCAGTCACTGATTAGAAAAAAAGATGCATTTTTTTTTAGCTTCAATTTCAACATGATAATCTACGGACGATATCTCTATTTGGGTAAGCTTTTATGCAATTACATTTATCGGCATGAAGGAGGGCTTCTGCTGTAACATGACATGAGTGCTCTAGACAAAGTATCCAAAAATTGTACCAATGGCTGGTCACCAGCAATGCCTAGAGACAAAGCCAGCTATACAGAGCCTTAAGCTTTTTTCAATGGCACCGATGTTTAACCCCTTGCTCTGCTAAGTAGATTCACAGGAAGATACACCATGCTCAGAAGTCTACCAGGAAAACCATTCAAAATGCTACCCAGTAGCTTTGAGATTATTATGATGAGGTACTACAGATTTGTATCTCGGGCATTCCATCCTACCAATCTTACCGAAGAAAGACCTTTCCTCACCCTCTGGGAAACGGTGTGGCTTGCAGTGCTACTAAGTATCTTCTAGCAATTGAGTTTGAGTAGTTTAAGAGACCAGTGGATGTTGCATTGAGAGGCATCATTTAGCCAGTCGATAGGGCTGGGACAAAGGCTGGACTCGATCTTCAAGGTCTCTTCCAGCTGAAACTATTCTATGATTCTATTGCAGCTCTGAGAGTCATCTTTATACTATGCTCTCAGCACTGAACGAATAAGCATTTTTTTACATGAACTAAGCTTATAAAATGTTGGGTTTCAAGGTCAAAGGTAGGCCCCTAGGATGGCACAGTTGGGATATATCAGTTTCTGCAAGTCTCAGTGTACACTTTGAAATCAACAGCTCGAATTTGCAGGTATTTATTTAGAATAACATCAGTTAAAGGGCCTCTCAGCAGGGTCAGCTTTAACACACCCTATGCTTCTGATTCCTTAGTGGAACATCTCAATTGCTCTTTCATCCTCTTCTTTTATTCTGGGTTGTTAAACCTTTCTATCCTTTCAGTCACCGGCTTGAAAGGAGTCATTATTCCTGAACGTTTTTATGGTGTGGGGCAATTTTAAATGAAGAGCATTTTACTGCCATCATGGCTACTGTGGTGGAAGTTCTTCTGTTAATATTTAAATATTTTTCAACACTGTTGAAAAAAAATCTCTGCAAAGAAACTGTGAGCTAAGGTGCTATAAATATACAACCCCTCTAAATGTCAGTGCAAAATTTTCAGTGCAAAACCTACACAGGTGTTCTCAGAGGTCTTGTAGGAATACCTGTCGCCTGGTCGCTGCACTTGGTTGCATGACTTTGTTTTTTTAATCTTGTGATTAGTGTCAACATCAGTGGATTCAAGAGAAATGTTGGAAGTCATTCAAAATCATGAGGCTTTACTGGATGATCTTCAAAGTGATATTCATCAAGCAGTCAGCAACTTAGGTGACTTACAGAGAATATTTGAAAACAACGGTACAAGCATGGTGTTAGAAGTGAACCAGAGCAATTCAGGTGAGAGGTCTGACGCAAAATTATCAGCCTACCAGTAGGCCCTGTAAAACCACACTGATCAGAAAGAAAACTTGAAAACACAAATACCCTGATATTCTTTGGTCTCCTAGTTGCTCCTAAAGGGAGACAAAATGGGTGCAATCTCAATACAAATGAATGAATCATATTCAAGAGTACCTTGAAATGAGAAATGAAATGAAAAGCAGCTGCCTTTGCATGTTTTTAGAATTTTGGAATACACCTTAACTACAGAATAAAGAGGTTGCTTACACTTAAAAATTTGTTAGCTTGCTATTCTGCTTTTACAGCTTCTTCTATGGGAATGTAGAGTTTATATCTGTTTTTTGTTCTTTTTTTCATACTTATGCTAAATACTCCAACGTGTGGAATATCAGACTGGTGTATGTAAAAAATATATAACCTTCAACCTTTCTTTGGAACATTACTCCTGCTGTACATAGGAGTATAAAAAAGTACTAAAAAGGTACCAAATTTGACCTACTAAGGTAAGCCTTTGGCTCGCAGAAGCATTTTCTAATAATACAGACTATTGTCCTCAGTGAACTTCAAGGCACTCAAGTTTGGACATTGAAGTTAGAAATCAAGGCTTACTGTAATTCCCACCTAGTACAGATACCTCACAGATTTTTCGAGTTATTTAGTCCTGGCCCAGAATGTTCAGCTGTTAAGGCGCTGTATAACTTTGTGAAGTAAAAGGTGCATTGTAGAAATCATCAGAAAAAGAACAACATAATGAGACAGTCAAATAAGGAAGAGACCACCAACTGTTGTGAAAAGTGGCAGTTACAGCCACTTACAATACTGCTTGTCTGAGGGTTTCAAAATGCAGTATTTTTATGAATTAAATGAGACAGTCGATGCACATCTAAGTGTCTGCAAACTCAAAAGATGCAATGAGCTTCACAGTAACCTTGATTTAAAATTACGTTATTTTTGGAATTGTCAAAATTCATTATGTGGTCATATTTTGGGCAGTAAGAGGGCAGTTACTCTAGAAAAACATATATTTGAGTTACTTACCCTGGCCAGATTACGATGAGTTCCAAAAGAAGAATTTAAATTTAATTTTTTAATTTTTTTTTTAAAACAGATCTACAGGAAAGGCTTCTGCAGCAAGTTTTGTTTCCCCATATGGAAAATTTCCTAAGGAAACATTTTAACCCAATGTGGGCAAGTTTCAACAGAAGCTTGCAGAACCTCTCGAACATGGTAAGAAACCTGTCCCAAGATGTGGAAGCCAACAAGAAAAGCATAGAAAGATTCCAAGAGAGCAGTGTGCCCAAAAGGGAATTCCAGGAGCTCGGAACTAAGTTTGAATCAAAAGTCCAAGAAAATATAGTGAAAGTTGATCAGGTGAAAAGAGATATAGAGAACCAGCTGCAAATGCAGCAGGGTAGTATTCACTATAATCTCACCATGATGAAGGTAGACACTGACACAAAGCTCAAAAAGTTTCATAAGATACAGCAGTCCCATTTCTCAGCTTTGAACAACAGCATAGCAAACATGAAACAAGAGCAACATAATCTTGAAAATAAGTTTGAGACTTTGAAAAAAAATTTATCAGAACTTTCCTCACATCATGGTCCCAAGGATGAAAATAGCCAGTTAACCATCAGACAAATAAATGACATTCTGGCAGGGCATGCAAAGCAGCTCAAAGAACTTTACATGGAGTCAGACGTGGCCTTTCAGAACATCGCTGTTTTAGAGAGGTGGTTTAAGGAGTTAAAAAGAAATATCTCAAAGCATAGGCCAGAAGATCTTACAATAACTTTAATGGAGAAATCACTCATTATGGAAGAAGACAAGGCAGAAATGGAAAGGCAGATGTCGGAGCTCAACTACACTCTCTCAAATCTTCGGGAAAATTATTCAGATCTGTTGAGGTACATGGAGGAATGTAATTGCCAAAAAATAGCTTCTGACACTGATGTCCTGGAAGAAGATTTAAAGAATATCACTTATTCCCTTGAAGGCACCCAATCAGACTTAAAGAATATGAAGCACTTAGAGACAGTTTTCAGAGACCTTTTGAGGAATGAAATTGAAGAGCTCTCCTCAGCTTTTCCATCTATTCATCAATCCCTTAACCTCCGTCAAGAAGAAAACAGACAACTTCAGTCCCAAGTTACAGCTTTTTCAGAAGACATAGGCTTCTTGAAGAAGAAAGACGAAGAAATTCACCGACAGATCAAGTATCTCAACAGTTCTTTTGGCTCTCTTTTGGAAGATGCCATGAGGCATGAAGCAGCCCTGGAGGCTTTACTGGGAGAAGAATCTATGGAAATCTTGTTTGAAGAAGATACTAGTATAGTAGTATCGTCGGTATTTCAGCTGCAAGAATCTCTCAGACATATCTTAGATAAATTCCAAGAACAAAATATGACTTTAGAATCTCTTATAAAGAGATTTCATCTGCTGGAGAGAGGTCAACAGAATAATCATGATGCTCGTACATCTCCTAAGCATCCCAAAGAAGAAACGCAAACATCCTCTACTCTAGATGAAGTTAGTAGTCAACGCAGCATTGTAGAACATATGGAACCTAACTACGAGGCTGCCAAAGATGACTCCTTGGAGAGCTCAGCTTATAGTGATATCATGACTCTGAAGAATGATATCAAACACCTGAGCCTGGCAATCAAGAGGCACGAATCAAGAGGTGACATGAATCTCTGCTGCAATCATACAGTAGTAAATGTAATTGAGCCACTCAATGTTTCTGTGGAAGCTCTCTCTGTAGATTTATCAACCATTAAGCAGAAACTGGAGGAACATCTGCTGATTTTTAAAAAGCTGTTTGGAAGCAATGAAGAATTAGTTGCCTCAAATATAAGTCTGGATGTCACAAGGATTCAGTCAATGATGACCAGAAAAGCAAGAAGGCAACAGAAAGGTCAAGACAAGCAGAGAGACAAGAAAAAGCCTGAGAAGCACAGAGAAATTATGCAAATGACAAGCAGAAGAAACACAGCGCAGATGCAGCTTTTGGAAAAAGGTGGGTTCTCTTATTTGTTCATGTGCAGGTCTAGCATCTTTCTGGGTCCTGCACACACAGCCTATTAGTTGTGAGACCTGTCAGACATCTTGTGGGATGCCGGAGGGAGAAATTCTGACGTTATTTACATCCTCCCCCTCCATCAAAATAAGCAGTTTGAGTGAGAAACAAGTTCACAGAATCACAGAATGTCAGGGGTTGGAATGGACCTTGAAGGATCATCTAGTCCAGCCCCGCTTGCCAGAGCAGGATCCCCTAGGGCAGGTCCCACAGGAATGCATCCAGATGGCAGGTTTTGAAAGTCTCCAGAGAAGGAGACTCCACAACCTCCCTGGGCAGCCTGTGCCGGTGCTCTGTCACCCTCACAGTGAAAAAGCTTTTCCTGATGTTTTTGTGGAACCTCCTATGCTCCAGCTGGCACCCGCTGCTCCTTGTCCTGTCACTGGACATCACTGAGGAGAGCCTGGCTCTATCGTCCTGACACGCATCGTTACATATTTACAAACATCAGTGAGGTCACCCCTCAGTCTCATCCTCTCCAAGCTAAACTCAGGGCACATACTCATTTCCAGCATTTAGGTCTGCAAAGGAATATGCAGAAATAAGGCCTGACAGGGCTTTATCTCCTACCCTGAGGATCCTGGGGAGAGAAGAGCGCTCACTGTTAAAACCCTGTTTCTCTTTTTCAGACTCGTCAGTGGCATTCCACGTGGGATTCTCAGACAGAAAGGATAAGGAAAGAACTCTGAGGTTTAACGAAACTTACCTCAATTATGGAAACAGCTATTACCCTGAACACGGCTACTTTAAAGCACCGCATAAAGGTGTCTACCTCTTTGTCATCTCTGTGGAGTTCAGTTCAGGACCAGCATTAGGACAACTCTCCTTTAGCCGGGGGTACAAAAGAACTCTCTCAAGCAGCCAGCGGAAAACTCCAAACGGAAACACCATGACTACTTTTGCTATGGCAGAAATGGAGAAGGGGGAGAAAGTATGCTTTGAGTTGCTGCAGGGCTCTGTAGTGAAACGGAGTCCACCTGGGACAACAATGGGTGGATTCCTAATATTTAAAACTTGAATAGTGACATTTTGTTTTATTGATATCTTTCCATAGATACAATGGATCAATTCAGTATTGCTTCATCAGTGATGTATTCAATCCTACTGCATGTGTTTAAACATAGCACTACCCTAGACTTGTTTTCATGCTTCTTTTCTGGAAGTGTTCGGCTTTTGATTAGTTGCTTAAGAGCAGCAATGGGATTTTTCTTCCAAAGGATGGAATGGTTTGTACTCCAAATGTATCAGCACACACATTCCCAAATCCTTCCACTGTGGGAATCCCACCTAATTAGAAAAAAATGGTTGGTGGGACTTTCTTCCACTTACAACACAACTATTTCTCCTTTCCCCTGGCAAAAGAGTAAGCTCCCATGGCAAATATCCCCAACCACAGGCAACAAAAAAAGATTTTAGGATTGTATATACCCACGCTCAAATTTTGTGAATAGTGGCCTAAATTCAAGAAGCTGGGACAATTTTACCTTTCAGGTCTCTGTGGACCACAAACGGTAACAGACTGCCTTGGAGACTTCTGCAACTTGTTCCAATTCAATGTTTCAGCCTGTGCCCATCACGGATACTAGAAGAGATCAGTCAAACCTAGTTAGATGCAGCCTATGCTAGTGTTTGTAGGCAAGGATCTTAGAAATGGCCTGGTCTTCTTCCTTCCCTGTGTTGCATTTCAAATACACTGCAAAAATTGTATAACACCGTTAAGATTAATTACATCTACATTTAGACATTAGGAAAATGACAACTACATTCAAAAAGTATCGGTGAAAATGTAGTTTATTTCTAAAGATAATTCTGAAGAATATGGTGAATTCAGCCCAGAGTTCAGCATTAAGTAAATATTTTAAAACCAAGCAAGCAAGAAAGTAAATAAAACTAAGAGCAAAAAGGCAAGCTTACTGGTCTGCTGTCACTGTTGAATATAAAATAAATCCATAAATTAGAATAAACCAAAACATAGAATTTCTGAACTGTGGAGGTTTTCTGAATTTGCAAAATCTCAGTATAACCATGTCCTAAAATTTTCTTCTGTAAATAAAGTATCACAAAGGCTTTCATTTTAAAGTTCAATGCTCAATTATTGTGGTATTTTTCCTTGTCTACCCTAATGCTTCACAAACCAATACTAAAAACAACTAAAAGTCTGCCGAAGTGAAATGCGTTTAGAAATTCCCAGTATTTTTATGAAAGTGGTAGATTCTTATCTATTTGATCTGCTTTTAAGGTAGCATTTTCTAACACAAACCTATCCTGTTGTTAAGGAGCTTTCTCCTCACCTACTTGTATCCTAAGGAACACTGAACTACAACATTATTTAAAAACACATCAGTATCAATACATATCACACTTCAGTTAACAGTGTGACAAACAGATCACATATATCTTTTGAAATAAAGCTACAAAGCCACTTCAGCTACTGACTTGTCAACTTTTCCAACCTGAAAAATGCAGCAAAGCCAATGACTAAAACCGATCTCCCCAGGCCAATGCTGATTTTCACATGAGATTAACAGGCCAGGTATCCCCATGTATCTGGCAAGGAGCCCCACCTTACTCTGCTCTGACCAAAGTGCCCACAAGCTCAGCGTCTTCTTCTGTCTCACATATTGCTCGAACATCTGAGGAAGAGAAGAGGTAAAATATCAAAAAGCAAACCATCAAACTGTAAGATTAAGTTCTTTCAGTACAAAGGCACCACACTGGGGTGGACTCAGACATTTTGACATTGCGGTGGTTCTCCAAACATGGGCTTTTGTGGCAGCAGCATTCTGCACTGCCAAGCCAAGCGTGCTGCCTAGGCTCAAGGAACACAACCCATCTTCAGTGCACACCAATTCCAGAGTTACCAGCTAAGTTCCACAATTAAACAGACAAGGGATATATACATATAAAAACACTTTGCTTGGTTTTAAAGCCTTGACAGAAAGGTTTAACTGGACAAAACCCAGTAAGCGACTTGGAAAAGGACAGGGAAGGCAGTAGACAGGGTGACAGTTCATCCAGACAGGGCTTTCAAAGGTTTGGTATCGTTGTGCTTACCCAAATTTACTTTCATTGAAGAATAAACCAGAAAAGTTCAGCGATCATCGACTCCAGAGTGAACACATTTATATAAAGATGTTTTCATGTCTATATTCTTCAAATATGTGCTTCAAATAAGTGAGCCACCTGCATATACAAAGAAGATATATTTGACTGGAAGACATTTTTAGAATATGAAACAAAAATTTAACAAAAAAAAAATGGGTTAAGATATTCTACTGGCTGCATAAACCATAAAGTCTGGCTTCCTTCTCAGGTGACGAGAAGATGACTAAGCTACTAAGTTACGGTTGTGGGATTTTTTGTGGTTTTGCATGGGTTTTTTTGTGTGTGTTTTTTCTTTTTTAAAAAAAATTAATACATCAGCTTTTTAATAAACTTCCAAACTCAACCACCTCTCAAATACAAGGACCTAGAGAAAAGAAAAATTTGCCACAAAAATGGTAAGACTGATTATGTGACAATTTAAAACATAGCTATTGGTAGGCTCAGTGGATTAAGAATACGGCATTTTCAGACATGAAAAACAAACTGGAGCTGACCATAGGTACTAGGGATAGTTGTCTGTAAGAGCAGACGAAGTGCTTCAGTTTATCTCATAGCAGACCAACTAGGCTAGCATGCCTGAGGGCAGCTTTGGGCAAGCACCATCAATCTGAGCCTTGTATTAAAACAATAAAAAGCTTCTGACATCACTTAGTACTTCCCAAAAATCTGCCAAAAAAACCTGTCAACAGTTCAGGTTTCTGGATTTCCAGACCAAACCGCTAAGCTTCATAAAAAGATTTCAAAAAAGCTGTGCATCTTAACACCTTCACGTATTTTGTTACTGAAACTTCTGCTTCTTTATGAATGTCAGTATCTTATAATATTTTGTATTTTAGAATTAAAGCCACCTTTAATTTTTTTTTCTTTTTCGTTACTAAGGTGATCTCCTTGCTGTGCTTGAAATGCAAGTATCCATTGTATATAAACAATTTTACTGCTCACAGATCCATTAGTGCTTGAATTTCAGAGAGTCATCTGAACTCATTTCAGATATCCACATCAAGCCAGTTTCTGAAGTCCGTGGTGGTCACAGCCCTTATGGAACAGATTCAGGAGATGGTCAGCTCACACTAGTGGTCCTCTCATGACTTGGATTCACAGCTGGTACTGACTTACTGCATTAACACCACTGAAAAAGGCTGAAGTGGTATTTCAGGGAGAGGCGAAGATAAAGCTGCCAAAGGGATTAATGAAATTAATGGAATTAAACCTGATCCTTTATGAAATTAGTGGCAATTCTGCAATTTACTTAAAAGCTCACTATTCAGTTCATCAGGTACTCAGTATGATTTTTTTAATTGCTATATCCAAATCCCCCCCAAAATACACACATGGGGGTTTAAAACATGTCACTCAATATAGTGATTTAATTCTTAGACATTGATGCAAGCTCACAAGTACATTTTTATATATGGAGGTCAAAAATAATCATACGTAAATGATAACATTTTGATATTTATTATTAGCAAGCAGTAGAACTTACTCTCACTTATCAAAAGCCCGCAATTTTTTCAATCTTTAGGCTATAGCACCATCTTGTGGTCTTTTCAAGAAGCAACACTGGGAGGGACAGGACAAGGTGCCCAAAAAAAGACTGGTGTAAAATGTGTTACCCACAGATTTTCATTATGTCCACCTGTAACGCACCAATATAAAAATCCCAGTTTTCAGTCCAACCATGATCAGAGTAATCAGTGAAGATATTCCACAAATTACACAATAGGCACAACCATAAGAAAAAGTTCACTTTGCCAGAACACTAATCGTAAGACGACTAAATATTTGTGTAGTATAATTTCCCGTTCTTGTGTAATAAGGAAGAAAGGTTTAAAACAGTATGCCTTCCACTGCACTTTCCAGAACTCTATTCCATGAATTTAACGATTTTACAGGGAAAAAACCTGTTGTAATTATCTATTACACTAAAAACAATTTATGAAACAATTGATTATCAAAACTTTTTAGCTAACTATTAAACACTATCTTTAAAGCTAATACTATTGATTATCAAAGACAAAAAAAAATAAAAGAAATTGATCTTGTTCCTGCCTGCAAATTAAGTGATCTCTACGGCATTAGCCAATACATTTCTGCAATGCAAAAATAAGTTCCAAGATTTCATAGATTTGTGTACTCACATGTGAGATATGCCCTTGATTAGTCTTCATTTGCTTGAATCATAAAAAACAGAATGAATTTAGCAGGCTATACAGAAGCACCTTCACAATTTTGTAACCAAAGCTCTTAATTTGGGTATCACTACACAAAAAAGAGGTTTGCACACGGAGGGAATAAAAGACAATTATGGAATACCCATCCCCTTATTTTTTCTGTATTTACTTGATGAGCCTGAGGCAAATTAATATGGATAAAACCAACATTTAGTGAACTCAGATATGCTGAAATTAAAGAATTACTTAGTTTTGACTTGCTTCTTGATTTGCTGTAAGACACGGCTGAAAATCAGGAGAGGGAAACATTGGGGTTTACTGTTGTTCCCAAATTCAGCCTTAACATAGAGAGCACCAAGTAATTCTGAACACCATTGAACAAAGAATGTGGGGGGAAAAAAAACCATAAACGAGGTATTAAAAAGTAGGGAATTATTTAGTTACAGTATTATGATTTCCAAGTCATTACATTTTTAAGGCAAAATCTTATAGTAACAAAACACATTACTAATGCGTACTAAAATAAGGTTATTTACTTAAAAATGATACATTGGACATAATCTGTGTACAGAACAAGCAATTCATGGTAAACTCAATAAGGCACCTTCTAAAGCAGATGCTGTACAAAATACATTAGTGTGTTACATTTTTAAAGGAGTATTCTACACTTCTGGCATATAACACACACAAGAGTGTGACCATTTATCTCGCTCCACTCTTCTTTCATATTTTATTTACATCTCTAGGTTAACTACAATGTTATTTATTCTTCTTGTATACAGTATACTACATTTCATTTTGGGCACGGCATGTCAGAAAACAAATATCACTACATGAAGTGGCCGTCGATAATCGCACTCCACAGTAAAATATTACAAAGCAACAATCACATGAGATTTGTTCAAGAATTAGAAGTAACGTGCACTCTGCTTCTGCTGCGCCAACCCAGGCTAACACACCACGACTCCAAAAGGCACCGCACCATGCAACAACGCCAGCCGCTTCGAGACATCATTGTTTGGAATAAAGGTTGTGGGCACAGGATAAAGACTTCTGACTTCAGAGGCATCGTCAGAAGAATGAGGAAGTGCTAATCCTAGTCTTTGACAGAAGATAAGCTCGTAGCTTCCCTTTAAAAATACTTGCAATAGCAAAAGGAGGCTTTTTAACTTGGTATCTGCTTTTCAAATGTTGTTAGGCTATTAGAAAACCAGCCTGTGAAGACAGAGTAGATGAAATGTATCCAAATCATTTGATTTATGAACCCATTCAAATGGTCATTTAGATCAAGATCTAAAATTTTACTCTAGACTACTATGGAGGTAACTTAAAATATTAATTTGATGTTTTATTCAGTATCTCAAAACAGATTATAATTATGAAAACAATTGGGAAATGGGAATTGGGAAAACTTTCAGCCTCTTGAGTAAAATGCAGAAAAAAATCATATTGAATAAAACTCAGAATAAACCTCAAAATGTAAGCCTACATTTTTCTGTAGGAATATCACATTTCTTAATGAATTTACAAGTTAACTTAATCAGGAACACAAAAAACTTTCCTTTCAGTTCCTGTAACAGCAAGAATTATTTAAGTGGATCAAATTATTTTCCACCTTGCTGAAATCTAGTGGAGCAGGTTTAATAAATAAAAAAGCCCCTTCACAGGTGAGTGTTTAAGAACTTCCAAGGTACAGTCTTGATATTCTCCAAGATACTTTCCACACTTCTGATTTTTTTAAAATTTTTTTTTCTAAAAAGAAAGAAAACACATTTGCCATTTTTCTGGGGATTGTTTTTGGATGACAAATGCTTAAAAACTTTGACCAATGAGATTGATCACACTCCAACAGAAGATTCCAATTACCCTCCTTGTCCTTAAAGGCATCTGACCTCTGTAGCATTGCATAAACCAACAACTTAGCTTTGGAGTCCGTACTAAGCAGGCTTAGCTATGTAAAAATTAATGGAGTAGCTTTGAGCAAAAATTGGTTGGTTGTTTTTTTCCAAATGATTGTTAAAATATCAGTATAGACATACTTAGATTCCAAACAGCGAATGACTCTGCATGGAATGCACATACGTGCTCAAGTGTTTTATGCAACCACATCCTTCAGCGATGACAATTTTTGGAGTATCAGGGAATCAAGGAATGCGAAAGACCTAGTGGCTCCTGTTCAGAACAATGAAAACTGCATATGCATCGAGTATAAATCCAAGTAACTGAAATGCTGAAAAATTAAGGTTAAGCTTCAGGCCGAAATATTTTTTCTCTCTCAAAGATCATCTTTGCAGAAGTCAGCTCACTTCTGTGTTACAGTAAATGCATAAACCAATTTAGGTCTTAAGACGTCTACCAAAGAGCACCATCCTACTGCCTTGCAAATGCCTACAAAATGGAGAAGAAAACATGTGAATAATCACAAATTATCAAGATTCACACTGTCAGCAATGTGAACCCAAAAACTTGGGAATAATTAATGAGAAAATTCACAAAACAAGTTTATAGCTAATAATGCTGTGGTAACCTCTAGAAGAAATTAAAAAAAAATTCTAAATAGGAATGGGTTAATTTAAATAGACCTCCATGCTCTCACAGTTTAAGCTAGCAGGGTACACAAAAACATTTTTCCTTCTTACTGATAAAAATCCTAGAGAAGGAAAAAAAAGCTTATCCCTTACTTTTTTGGCTCATAGAAAATATTTTCCAACTACCTGTGCAAAAATTATGCGCAAAGACATGATTAACAATTTCAAACTCATCAAATATTTCTTGGCAATGGACGGATAAATGTATTTTTTTTTTAAAGCCCTTTATATCATGAGGATTGTGGCACAATATCATATATCTCTCGCTGTTTTCATATAAGTTAAAACCATAGTTGACACAGCTATGACCTTCTCAGCCAGAATACATATTAATACTTAAAGGCATTACTGAACAAAAGTAATGACTTTATTTTTTTAAAAAAAGTCCCTTGCAATAGCTAGTTTTCTATAAAATATGTAGAACTGTTAAATAAAGACTGTACATCACAATAGAAAATAAAAATACTGCAATCTTTAGCCTGACCATTTACATTACGTGAACTACAGAATTAAAGCAAAAAATTAACATGTTAGAAGGTTGTTATTGTTCACAAATCACATTAGTTCTGCATTACATTGTTTTCTATCAGTTGTATTTTCAAGGGAAATTTAAACACATCGAGACAATCTTCACGTACATATTTTAAGACAACAAATAATCTGCCATAAATCAATCTGAAGTCTTAACATTCTTTCATCAATTTTAATATTATTCCTAACTTTTTTCTTCAAATCTCAACTACGGCATATGTGTGTGTGCGCATATATCTAATTTTACACTTGCACCTAGGACTAGGTGTTTTTGTTGTTTTTTTTTTAAAGCACAAAACACACTGTATAAATAACTTCCCTTTTAAAGTTACCTAGAATAAGATTTACAGTACAAAGTTATAGGCACTTAAATTATCAAATAGGTTCAATGGTTCCAATACTGTGTGTTCATTCTTCAGATGATTCACGCATTTCAAGCTTCAACTTGAGTTATGGAACTGTTTTTTAACTTCAAAATAGAAGTGCCAAAGGAGCTACAGATCAATAATTCTGCCTTACAGTGACCTCATGGAGGGGTTCTGGCTTTTAACCAACTTGTCTGGATCAGTGAAGAGGAGGAGGGAACTACACTGTCCTGTGCATGCCAAATACTTGGCACAATAAGACCAAATTTTGCAATTACGTTAACCTACATTATTCTTTATGAATTATCTTTCAATGACATTTCTCCCAAATGGGCTTAACTAGAACGTAAACCATCCACCGATTCACCTTGTCTCAAAATCTTGACTTTCGGAACTGTCTACTAAGTGGCCCGCAGACACGGCCTCCTTTGTTTACACCGGGGCAATCCAGCTCAAAGTCTTCCGCCCGCCGTGAATCTTTTCTTCAACAGTTCCCACATTCAGTTCTCCTGGTCTTGACCTTCACTGCATTCTCTAATCTTCTGAGTGCCCAGTCTGTGCTTCCTGCCTTCCCTCTTTTGTGTCTCTAAACTAGACTTGTTCTCAAGCCTTTCAAATCTTATCTTCTACCTAGTTTGGTTGGACGATGAAAAAGCATGCTCCTACAGCTGACTGATTCCCTTCTGTATGGAAACAAGTTCAGCATGTGACAGGCACCTAACCAGTGAGTCCCAATCAAGTAGGAGGACAAAACATACCATCAATGGTCTTTCTGTTAAGATCTGAAGTACTCTCCAGCGAAAACACTGGCTGCGTGTGGCACAGCAAAAAAATTCATAGTTGTACAATTACGGAGCCTACTAGACTGTGAGATGACCAAGGCGGTCGATGCCTCTAAGAGACATTGTTTCAAGCTCTTTACAGACCAAGGTAGGCATTCTTAATTTATTAACAGTTCACATTTTTGCGGTTCTCCTTGTGACCAAAAGAAGAACAGAAATAAAATTAAAACTGAGATTCTGGATGATAATTTAATGGCAAGGAGTAAATTCTGTAGCAAATCTCTGATTGTGGAGCCACAAAATGAAAGGAGCCCTGACCATAAGCTTTGTTCATTTAAATGGTTTCTTATCTATTCCAAATGACAGCAAAATAATCCTGGCACACACATAAAGGCATAAGGAACTGTTAAACAGAGTAGTATCACAAACAGATTCATAACCTACAGGCTGTTTCACAAAAACTTAGTATGGATTGACTAGGTTTTACCAGGTAGAAGGCAAAAAAAAGCTTATATTCTCCATCTCTGTTGAATCCATATAGCTTGTTAGGCTTTCACAGAAAGCACTGTAATCTGAACATTCAATTCAGTACCCAGAGTTTTACCAGAGACTCACTAAGTATGACTGAAGTCTTGACGCAGCTCAAACAAACCAAAACGCGTATTGTATCAAGGCTGTCCATATACGTAGCGTGTAGTGTCCAGAGCCTCTCAGTATCACAGTCTATGAAGTACTGAAAGATTTGATTAGCAGCCTGTAGAAGTGTGCTGAGAAAATATACTGAAACTCAGTTATTTCCTCTTTCCACATAGGTCTCACCCATGTTTGAGTGAGAAGATCTAGGAGTCCAGCTTTTGCTCTCCAGCATCAATTTACTACGTCAAATCTTTACATCTTGTGATTCCACCATCTTGGCAAGTGTCTTCTTGATCCTCAAGGCGGTGAGCCTTGAAGCAGGATTATGAGCCCAGCATTCAGACATTAATTTCAATATTGCTCTTAAACACTGTAAAATAAAAAACAAAGAAACATTGCTGTAACAACTGACAGATCCAAGGTACATATCATGTCGAATCACTGCCAAGCCCAGATTATAGCAGTCTTCAATCCAAATGCGCAACTTCTACATTTTCTGCAAAACTGCTGATAAAGAACGATTATGAACATATTAACTGAAAAAAAAAATTAAAATCACCAACAACCACCTCCCAACTCTCTCTCCTCCTCTTCACTACCTAGTATTACAATAGCCAGAACTAACTGAAGTGTTTCTTTATAGTTTCACAAAGATGCATTATCAGAACTTATTATCGAGGGGCCGGTTAGCTCAGTCAGTTGAGCGTAGCACTAACAACGCTAAGGTCGCGGGTTGGATTCCCACTCGGTCCCCATGTGTTGCCTGATCTAGTCGACAGGCGGCGCGTCCCTGGCGGCAGGGAGGCTAGATTCAAATGATCTCTAAGGTCCCTTCCAGCTTAGGCCATTCTATGATTCTATGATTATTACAATTCAAGAACAGCAGTACAAAAACAGTAGCAATAAGCGGAAAAATCTCCATATATATGGCAGAAAAACCACAGAGAATTTTTTCACTGAAAATCAAGATGTGACAAAAGGTCTTTCAGCATTCAAAACTGACATGAAAAACATGGATTTGAGGAAGAAAGGATATTGCATACCTAGCTTGCTATGTGAAATAGTTACATCTCATATACTCAAGCTCACCTGTGGTCCCTTAAACACAAACTTAAATTTAATATTTTAGCTACATCACAGCTTGCCCTGGAGCATACCAGTAAAAAATAAAAAGACAACATCTACAAACACAGAGAAAACATACTCTATGAAATACCTTATGCCACAAACCAGTATGCTATATACATGAAGACTAAAAAAACTCAATTATAAACTCATTTAAGTTTTAGCTTCAATCAAAACTCAGAAAAATATTCCACTATCTAAGAAGAAGAGCTCAGTTACACAGGTATTTGTACACCTAGACAGTGCTTTAAGGTATCTTTCCCTCAGATCACCAAAAAGATATACATAAAAAATATGGTATTTTGAATTAATTTCAAAATACCTTTCTACTTTTGTTGCTGTGAGGTTTTCAAAATATCAGAATGTCTGAATCTAGTCCCTATTTTACAATGTTTTAATATCTATTAAAACAAAATATCTTTCCATATTAATGAAAAAACTGAACTATTTCTTCCTTTGAGCATACTCACTTCATCACTGTTCCATCTATTCGATACTACTGGGCGTAGACGTTTGACACACACCACTTCTCTCATGTCCTCATAGGATGGATCATTTGGCACCATGTCATAATATGGCAACTGATACTCTTCAACAATACCTGGAGATAATTATCAAAGATCAAGAATCATAAAAAAAAACAATAATGATAGATCTATACATCCACAGCTACACATCTTAGCCTGAAGCAAAAATTAACTCAATTTCATGCCAAGGTAAATCCACCACACTGTTACACTGTGATAAAAATTTGCAAATTTCACCCTAAGAATCAGACATTTACCAGGAAAGCTCCAATATTATGAATATTAAGTTGAATAGCTAATAATAATTACTTCCAGACCCTTTGACTTTGATACTCAATATAGTATTTAACATCTTCTAATACACTACTTTCTACAAAGAAACAGGGAGAAAAGCATAAGATGGGAGAATACAAGTAGAGATCATGAGGTGACAAAAGAAGCATGAAAGAAAAGGACAGATGAGTCACAAAAATAGTATGTGTAAGGAGAAAACTGAATGACGCCAGAAATACAAGAAAGCATAACATAAGAATACCATATCATTACTTAAATTTTGGAGGTCTATAAACAGCAGAGGAGTGAAATACATCTGCATCCCACTACTTCTCCCAGATCAGACACTGCTTTTCAAGCAAGGAATAAAAAAAAGCCCGAGATGCTTAATTGCAACAATCAAAAAGTTTTGGTTTGGTGATTTTCAAGCTGTACTCTGGACAGACTCTTACTCCTGCTTTTAAAGACCACAAGCCTATTAACAGAGCAGGCTTGACTACAGTATTTCCCAGAGAAGTATGGTGAGACAAAGGCCTGGTAGATTTCATAGAGAACATTTCACAGTTTACCTCCTGTGACACAGCGCCGAGCCATTTCCCAAATGATCAGCCCAAAACTGTAGATGTCAGCCATGATGTACGGTTGGAAATGGTTTTTATTGAGGCTCTCATCTAGGACCTCTGGAGCCATGTAACGTTTTGTTCCCACTCTAGTATTCAAGGGAACATCAACTTCATTTGTGTCACTAAATGAAAATATTAGGAAGTTAGTGAATTCTGGACTATTAAAAGAAATGGTATGAAATACTGTATAATGCAATTGAAAGGCTTTCACTTAAAAATGAAATTTTCTTTTATTTCCCCTCTAAATACTATACTTGAAATACATTGTACTTCCCCAAAAAAGATTATCTAGAAAAATGATAGTGATTAGGGAAGTTGACACTTTACTGCTTCTTTTGCAAGATGCTGAAAACACATACGAAAAATCAGAATTAAAAACCACTAACAACTCAGAAAATTGTTTTTGCACTGTTGTAGTAAAAGACAATTTTCTAGCTCCACTGAAACAAAAAAAAAAGTATTCAATAATGTTATTATTGTGTTACTTATTCAATTAAGTTTCAACTCCCTTTACACTGCTCAAATTTTCTATGAGATAATTTATAATGGAACTACAAGAAAGAACAGCATTTTACTCACAAAACTGAAAAACCCCAGACTGGAGGCATGCAAACAATTGATTCCACCTTCCTTTTAAACTGGACATCTGGTGCAATATTAACAATATTTCCCTTCAGGGAAAGGTTCATCTACCTGTTAAACTTGACTGCAAGACCCAGGTCAGCAATGCAGCAGGTTCCATTTTTCTTTATCAAGATGTTTTTACTCTTGAGGTCCCTGTGTGCAATAGCAGGCTTGCCTTGTGTCCCATAAATTTCTGTGTGCAGATGGCACAGACCACAGGCAGCAGAATAAGCCAGTTTGAGGAGAGCCCTGTTGTCTAGTGTAGTGCATTTCAGAAAATCATACAATGATCCATTTTCATGATAATCTGTGATCAGGTATAGCTGTGTCCAGGAGCCAGTGCCTTTAATATCTGCAGCTATGAAACCTATGAAATATATAAACAAAGTTACAATTTAGTTGTACATAATTTTTTTTATGCAGCAGATTTAGTAAGATTTCCTACAGCCACACTGTCGTACACTGTATCAGAAGATACATTATTTCTTTTCACGAGGGAAACAGGTAAAAGCTCTCGCATTTCGACTATACACGAGGTCACCATTCCAGTCTTTGAGCCAAGAGATTGCAGACACACTTCCGACCCAGAGCAGCAAGATTCTACTCTTTCAATAAGGTTTTATTAGCATATAGTAAGGGACACCCATGTGGTTTATTCCATCGAATGCACCACATACCCCATCTCAAGCTGCCCATCAAGAACTCCTCCTCCTCCTTCACTCTCCTACAAACCCTCTGGCAGCCAACACACTCCTTCCTTACCAAGGATGTTCTCATGACGCATTAAAACAGTTTGGTAAATCTCTGTTTCTCGGAACCAACTGGCTTCTTCTGTGGTGAAAAACACTTTCACTGCAACTTTTTCACCCCTCCATTTGCCCATCCACACTTCACCATATCGTCCTTTTCCAACTTGCCTCACCATCTGAATTTGTTTGGCAATAGTGCGCTGAACCTAGGGAAGAAAAAAAAAATTTTAAGAAAAATAACTAAATGAGGGGGAGGTGGAAAAGGGAAACCTATCGATTAAGCAAAAGTACCGAGACAAGCTACTTTTCAAGCTTGAATTGCTCTGAATTTTGATCCCATTGTATCATTTTTTCTATATTATTTTCCACCATTCCCATTTCAAATTCATTATCGCTGCTGCCTCTAAGAAAGAATTGTAAAACGAACACAAAAGATTAAATCAGCTCAACTTCTTATTTAATTCAGATGCATTCTCTTGCATTCAATTTGTCTATTACAGTCATGGGTCTTGCTGGCTAATTTTTATGCAAGCATTATATAAGGTGGTTAATCAAAAGTAATGAACGACTATCAGCCAATAAAAGGAAAATCTATTTTACAGTGGATACTAAGAAAAACCCCCACAAACTTTGAGTTTGCTCAATTTGATACTTGTATTATCCATTCATTGCATTTTTATCTTAATGTCTGTAAGGCTCTAACTTTTCTTTACATTTTGCTGATGCCAACATATTTCCTAACATATAATCTCATTTTGCACTTCATTTCAGTTAATCATGTGAAGATGGACTTTCACAGATGTGTAGTTTGTACGGTACCTTTCCCAGTAATTGCATGTAAAATAATTACCATGCTTTATTCTAGGCATTAGGCAGAAACCAAACTTTGTTTCTGATGGAGAGACGTTCAGTGAAGAAAAATCTTAGTGTGTGATTTACCAGCAAAGGCAGTCCTGATCCACTTCCAGAACTCTGTGACTGGTCAATGAGGTCTTTTAATGACTCCCCAGCTGGTATAAATGCTTCATCTTGCTCCAGGTCACGATTATAACAGTGCCTCTTTGCCATCGATTTACAGTAGTGCCTGCAAAAGTAACAGGAGGAGTTAAGCTGAACTCCAAAACACTCTTCGAAATAAAAAATTATCTAAGGAATATGTAGGAAAATAGTGATTTAAGTACAAGTTTTCTTAAAAGAAAAAAAATCAGATATTACTGCACTATGTTTTTTCAGAAGTGTAAGTTACATAGTTTTTCAATACTAAGAAGCTCTAAAGCCTGCAGAGGCATGTCACTTAATCATGAGTCAGGTGGAAAGGCAGCATTTTTCATCCTGACCTCCCAGCCAGTGTTACCAGCACAGCACCGCTGGTTTGGGTTTAAACTAACAGACTGAACCTAGAACCAGGGCAGACGAGGCCGACGGATGCCCATTTCTGCTGTAACCGCCAGAAGAACAATCATGTCCAGCCCAGGGCTGGAGCTGACAGAAGAAAGCATCATCTCTTAAAACGCGCCTGCATGCATTGCCATAGCTCAGCTGGTCTATTACTTAGTTTTGAAATAGAGCCGGAAAAGGAAAAGTTATAAAACACATCCTCATTACTTCAGGTTTGCAAGAGCACTTTACAAAGGTGATCTCAGAAGTAAACGGAATTTAAATATCAAAAGTGACCAATGATTCAAATACATAAAAAGCACTAAGACATTCCTGTTTACTAGATGCTACAGCACTGAAATTATATGTAGCTTAGAAAATGGTAAATACTTCGTAGCCAGAGGAAGGGATCAAATTCACTTAAATTTTATGCTGTCAGTATTACTTTTTACCTAGCAACACACACTACTAGCCACAGAAACATGAAATTAAATCACAACAGTTTCACTTTCAATCTAGTCTTGTCAGAAATATATATACATGATTAACTCAGTACATTTACAAAATAACTGTTGTGTTTGCACTCTTCTGGAAAATTAAAAAAGTTGCCAATAAAGAAAGCACTTATCTTACTTGTAACAAAAGCAGCTAAATAAGATGATCATGACAATTATGCAGACTGCCATAGAAATCAACACTGCCATCCAACGAATGCTGCCATCAAAAAGTCCATCTATATAAAAAAAAGGCAAAGTTATCAAAGTCTTTTCATTAAACATTTATTGTACACAGCTTGTTTAGACGTATTTTCACGTTTTGTGCATGAATGTGTACAAATGTGACTATGAATGAAACACAAGGGGCTTTGTCTGAACATCAGGAAATACTTCTTTCGGTGAGAGTGAAGCACTGGCACAGGTGGCCCAAGGAGTCTGTGGAGTCTCCCTCCTTGGAGACATCCAAAAGTCGCCTGGACATGGTTCTGTGTAACCGGCTCTAGGTGGTCCTGTTTGAAGCAGAGAGGTTGGACCATACGATCTCCTGAGGTCCTGTCCAACTCTCACCCAGTCTCCTGATTCTATGACAGTATGTAGAGTCACTTGCAAAAAGGAAGCAAGACAGCTGATACATATAACGTACCAGTTCACAAGAAATCACACAATTTACAGTGTTTTAGTATCAAAGCAAGGATTTCAACCAGGAAAGCAGAGATATTTTAATTTCACAGAATCACAGAATCGTTCAGGTTGGAAAAGACCCTTGGGATCATCAAGGCCAACCACTAACCCTACTCTACAAAGTTCACCCCTAAACCATATCCCCTGATACCACATCTGGATGACCTTTAAGCACATTCAGGGATGGTGATGTCTCCCTGGGCAGCCTATTTCAAATGTCTGACTACTCTTTCTGTGAAAAAAATTTTCCTTTTATCCAGTCTAAACCTACCCTGTTGAAGCCATTCCCTCTTGTTCTATTGCTAATTACCTGTGAGAAGAGACCAGCACCAACCTCTCTACAACGTCCTTTTAGGCAGTTGTAGAGGGTGATGAGGCGTCCCCTCAGCCTCCTCTTCTTCCAACTAAACAGCCCCAGCTCCTTCAATCGTTTTTCATAAGATTTATTCTCCAGGCCCTTCACCAGCTTTGCTGCCCTCCTCTGCACTCACTCTGGCACCTCAATATCTCTCTTTTATTGAGATGCCCAAAACTGGACACAACACCCAAGGTATGGCTTCACCAGTGCCAAGTACAGGCGGACAATCTTCCCCTACTGCCGCTGGTCACACTAATACAAGCCAGGATGCCACTCGCCTTCTTGGCCACCTGGGTACCCTGCTGGCTCGTGTTCAGCGGCTTGTTGATTAGAACTCCCAGGTCCCTTTCTGCCAGAGAGCTCTCCAGCCACACTTCCCCAAGCCTGCAGCATTGCAGGGGGTTGGTGTTTCCCAAGTGCAGGACCTGGCACTTGGCCTTGTTGAAGCTCATCCCGTTAACGTTGGCCCATTGATCCAATCTGTCCAAGTCTCTCTGTAGAGCCTCCCTATCCTTGTGCAGATCAACACACCCTAACATCCAACTTGGTGTCATCTGTGAACTTACTGATGACACACTCTAAGTCCTTATCAAGATCACCGATAAAGAAGTTAAACAGAAATGGTCCCAACATTGAGCCCTGAGGAACACCACTTGTGACCAGCTGCCAGCTGGATTTAACTCCAATGACTGCCACTCTTTGGGCCTGTCCGTCCAGCCAGTGTTTTATCCAGGAGATTGTATGCTCATCCAAACCATGAGCAGCCAGTTTTTCCGTAAGAATTCTGCAGGGAACAGTGTCAAGGTATTGTCTAGGTAGACGGTATCGACAGCCTTTCCCTTACCCAATAGTTGGATGACAGACAACCAAAAAAAATATTTAACTTGAGATTTTTAAGCTGTTGGTTTTGGTCATCTCTTGTTAGTTCTTAGAAAGAGAAATTAAGGATTTACAGGATTTCAAGTGCGTAAGCACTTGAAAACGAATTATGTTCACTGGGAACAACAGAAAGAAGAAATTTGCAGTAGATAAAAAAAAAGTATTCTGACATTAACTATTAAGATACATTCACCACAGCAAAAGCAGAGCAGAGATTAAGAAAACAATTTAAAAAGAAAACAGGCTGTAGAAACTACACTGTAAGTGCATTTTCTCCTTACTTTTATCTGTTGATCAGAAAGAAGAAAATCTACATAGCATCTATTGGTAGCAGCATGAACATCTAGGAACTATTTACCTGCACTGTCAAGTGGTGGTAATGTTGGTTGTAAATCCTGATTACAGAAATCAGTCCGACAGCACTCAATTGTTCGACGTAATTGTGCTTTAGGCGAGTCCTGTTGAAGGAGAATTGAATAAATTTTGAAGCGATCAGCTAGGACAGAGATAGGCGACACTATGGATACAACAGCATAGACAAAAGTCTAAACTATTCTATTTACAAAAACAGTTGAACCTCACCATTTAATGCGTGAGAGAATTTCACATTTGCAAACAGGCATCATATAATTTCTTTGGGTGTACATGTTCTATGTTCACAATAGGTTTTTTTCACAGAACTTTTTTTATTTGGTGCACAGAAATAGATGGTTTCTACTTATGTTACTATTGCCAAAATTTTAAGCTTGAGCAAAAGCCGTTAATTGTGTGTTAAAAAAATAGCGCTCTTAAGACAAAAAAAACACCTAATCCCTTTAGAAGTTTTTCTCTTGCATGCATCATAGTAGCACTGTTTGCCTCACAAACATCTTCAGGACACCATATAAAAGATGGAGGGGCGTGAAAATCATTCTGAAAGTAAGACACTAATATATAAATACAAGAATAATTTCAAGTGGTAATCATAACATCCCAGATCTGATTTGCAGTAACCCTGAACATCCACAGCTGTAATAAGTCAACAGTGCTTCCAAACAGCAGTGCTACTCATAGGCACATTATATAGAAACTGAAGTTCTAAAGATTTAAATTTTGTTTTATCAAAAACAGTGATACAATTGGGAGGTGGGAAGCAATCAGCAATCTCTGAAAAGTTTGTTTGATGTAAGCAATGTGACAAAACCAAAATGCAAAATCCAGTCTTCCAAGGCAATACTGATTTGTCCAGCTAGAGCTACATCCTCGTCTTCTAAACCAATCCTTGCTTCATTAACTGTGCTTTCAGTTCCAACATTTGCAACCAATAAAGAAATTCTAAAGTAAACAGTCTATGAAATTATACCCATTTAAATTAAAAGTTATATTCATGCAATTAACAATAACTCTTCTAGGAAGAAAAGAAAAGATTTATGTTGGACAGGAAAACATATACCCAGTTTATAAAATGTGTATGTTGATCAAGCTTTACGGTAACTCTCATGTAATCTGTGAAGACAACTTCTTATGATTATGCTCTCTGTCAAATGAACTGTACAAAATAAGCAACTCCAAATTATTTAATGATATCTCATTTTTTTACCTTGCACTGGAAGTCTGAACCTTCATACTTCATGCAGCCAGAAGCAAGTGTGGGTTCTCCATGTTCGTCTTCCTCAATGATAGCAAAGCAATGTCCATTAGTTCTGGAACACATATATCACTTGTGCTTTACCAGCATGTTTGTTATTTAGCATGCATCAGCAGCTGACCACGAACCCAACAAGAATACTAAGATGGCAGTTTCTAGAAAACTTCTATAACAGAGCGGTTACCATATAGTTTGAGAACAAAAGACTTCCACAGTATTTTCAAATAGAACACTGCATGGATGTTAAAATTTTATAGTTTAAAAAAAGTAATAAAATTCACTTGCGTCTGTTCTTGAAACCGTGAAGAAGATAAATTCTCAAAGAGAAGTCCCAGTATGGGAAAGGTGGCTATTTCAAGGTCAGAAACTCAGCTATACTTTTCCCATGTAAGCTCTCTCAAATATTCAGCTTTTAGGTCAAAATAAACACCCAAATCCACTTTCTGAAATTGACAGTAACAAACTACCTACATTCTTTCAAAGAAATATCACTTCAATGCTCCATTACCTCTTTATACAACTGCTGTGATTTCTATACTACATTAAAATGTCAGCAATATTTGTAAGGAATCCCAAACCAATTGGCAATGGTAGATCTGTGCTTTCAATACCTGTAAAATTTTTTATTAAGTAAATCAAAATTCATTTGTTCCCTCAATACAGATACTGAAGAAAACAAATTGAGAAATATTTTTATTTGCCAGAGTTTTGTTACTTGAATTATGTAAAGATATGCAGATTTAAGAAGCATAATGCCATAAAATGCCCTGAACCTGAACACTGTGTGTTATTAACTCTAGTGGCTTTTTTAGCAGGATAAGGATCTATACAGCCATTAGTTAAGAGGTAAAAAATTAATAGGGCCTATACTGACTGCACACACTAGGGGGCAATACAAAGTAAAAAGTTAATACCAAAGGAACTGAAAGACAAAATACTGGATCGTAACCGAACATTTTCTAGATGCAAAACTATGTTTGCAAAATACTACGTTTAAATTTAAAAAGATAGTAGTGTTTATTCCATCTCCTTGAGTTCCACAAAATCTGCTTTATCTGTCAAGTGACAGCTTTGAAGAGGCTTAATAGTACGTGTTAAAGTAAAGACTCACGATATCAAAAAGCATGTCTTCTATTCTGTGTCTTTATACTAATTCTTTAGGAAGAAGACAGAAAGGCTTTAAATATGAAACTGCAAACGAAGAGAAAAAAGGAAAAAGGAAAACCAATTTTTCATTACATGAAAAAAACATATTATGCAAGCATACAATGCATGAGTCTGTTTGGAGGATTCTTTTGCCTATCAAAGTCAAACCTACCCTCCTGTTCCTTCCTGTATGTTCAAAGGTTTTCCTTTTTTTCCCCTGCCTTTCCCTCGCACTCCACAACTAACGAACACATAACAGGAAGAATTCTCAGTAAATGGGTATGTTGATAACATTACCTTTTGACTACTAGGTGAAGAAGCATTAGACTAGGCAAGCAGGGGATCATATCAGAGGTCTAGATTAGGGTCATTTAATACTCACCCAGTTATAAAATGCTACAGGTTACTTAAAACCTCATCCCTCCAAAGCAGTTGCTGGGGCCAAAATGACTGGTTGCAAATGGTTCGAAGGTATGGGGAGAGCAGGATTGTACGCAAATATAGATGACTGTGAGTGTAGTGCTCAGCTCTCCACAGAATCTGTGAGTTTCAAACAAACTGTGACCAGATCGCCCGACAGGACCTCAGTCAACACTCCGGAGAGAGTATATTCTCTCACAAAAACGAGCTGCTTCAAAGAGCCTTTTCTATGTATGCCATACTTACATGCACGTGTTATTAATAGCATCATCTGGACAATGTCCTGAGCAGTAGCACTTAAGAAAAGGTAAAGTGTCCTCTGGAGCAAGTGTAACTCCATTTGCTTGTTTCTTTTGGTCAGCATTTGTCTTCATTCCTGTGCCATGAAGCATGCTGTCTAGATTTTGATGTGAACATTAAAAAGAAAAATAGAAAAGCAAAGAAAATGTTTTTGCATCTCTCTGTAATTGTACCAGAGCTTTACAGGCAAAACACAACAAGAGAGTAATTATATTAACAAAAAATGAACTATACAAGACACTCTTATCTCAAGATTATGGCAGAAATTTGAGTTAATAATTTTATTCTAGAAATACTTATTTCAAACATCTGTATCTCAATAGCATACCTTCCAACCATAATCAATATAACCAGAAAGAGTATATTTTCCCTTTCTGAGGTGAGGTAGAAAAATAATAATAGAACTAGTAAGAATTTTCTGAAGAAAACCTTTTCCACTCACGTGTTTAGAAAACCAAAATGCTGACCGCTTGATAACCGCAACAGTATAATTTTATGCATGACTGAACGTACTTAATATGCAATTTTCTAACTTTCTGAACTGAGGTAATTTTTTATGGATTCACAGTCTCATAGAAGAGCAGTAATAACTCCAAAATCTCTTGGGTGTTTTGATCTCTGTATGCATTATTACTTCAAAACAGAGCTGAAGTAAATCTTATTTGCAAATTAAGTTTCAGTAAATGACATGAACATCCACAGAAACCAGCTTTCACAGAACAAAAATAGCGCTAAATTATGTTCCAAGTAGCCCTTAATTTTGCAACAGTAGGAGAGATGAGCATCATTTTTTCTAGATCATATTATTAAAGTGCTTTTGTGAACATAAGCATTTGGAAGAAAAATTCCATCTGTTTTCTTCTCAGCAAAGAACATTGAGAAAAAAAAATTTAGGAACCTTATCTGCCTCATTTGGAATATGCTTTATGACCAGTATATGAGATGAGAACATCTTTATCCATCTCTTCTGGTTTTATCACACATAATTTTACCAAAAAAAGTATTGCTTTCTGTCCATCAACTCACAGCATTCTTGGCTCTAAGTCTTCAACATATGAACCAAATAAAGTAGAAAATTTTGAACAGACTATCATCAACACTGACATAATTCATAGCAAGCCTCTTGTGGAAGGCTCAGTGTGCAAAAAGAACAGCCAGTTAGAACTGATAGAAGCTTTTACAAACTCAGTGATAATTAAAAAATTAGGTACTTCAGTACCTCTCAGAAAGATGTCACAATAAAAATTTCAATTTATCTAACAATTAAAAAAAAATAATCTGACCAGGAAACTCAAGTCTCCTTTAACAGATTCCTGTGGTTTCCTGTCAAACCCACCAAAAAGAAGCTGGAGAATAATGAGAACATTACTCTCTTCTTGTACCTTACTTGAAAGATGTGTAGAAAAACTTGATAAAAACCCTGCGCAGACACCACCCTCTGTATGACTCTGTTATAACATCCACTATACCATTCATCCAAATGTGCAATTAAGTATTTCAGAAATGTGATCTTATTTTTCTAAAAAAAAGCAGACTTGCAGACTTCCTTATCCAATTAATATAGCACACCCAGTGCATTATTGTAATATTGATTCAGCAACTCTCCAAAAGCAATGAAACTCTGCCTTTTTTCATTTACAACCAGGAATGTATCCTAAAGAAGTATTTCACCATTTATCTAAAACCTCAAATCACTTTGCCATGTTTTATCTGAAATGTAGTTCTCAAAGACTGCTTTAGTAATGCCCGAGTTAAATATTCAAAGACTGCTTTAGTAATGCCCGAGTTAAACATTCCCAGTATGTACAGGCAACAACAAAGAAGGTCCAGCACCAGAATAACAGTCTACCTGTGCAGTAGGAATTTCCAATTGAACTAAAAGGAATTCTGCACATATGAAATAGCAGCTCCTCTATCTGTCCTTTCTCTTTCTACAGATTTCTTCAGATTTCTTCCCAGCATAAGCCGAAAGTTCATTTTGAAACTGTGCCACAGATGGGAATACAGCATGCTGTATTCACATTTAAGAGATCCTTACCTGCTCACAGGACAGGTAATTATTTAATATTTGAAGGAAAAGCCACTGCATATGTACAAATACTGTCTTTTTAATTCTGTTGAACTACTAATGTTTCTTTCCTAATTAATGTTATAAACCCATCCTTTATCTTCAAGGATATTCCCCATGTTAAAAGTCTGAATACTTAATGATCTGTGTCTCACAGTCACTCATCCATCCTCCTAACCTGAGCACTGAATGCAGCGTTTTTTCAGTTTCTTAGAAGAGGAATTAAGGAACTCTTTTTTTTTTTTTTAAAACTCTAAAATTGAGATGGGATACATTTTCTCTCTTATTACGATGAACTGTACAAGATTTATGAAGAACACGTACAAAATCCAAAATAGCTAAGTGTATTTTCAAAGAACCAGCATCTTTGCCTATAAGGCAAAGACTTTTATTCAAAGCAAAATCACACTACAATTTCATTATCTTAGTAATGTGATAGAGAAGTAAGACTCCATGGTAGCCTGTTTTCTTCTTACAGGTTCTGGATTGCACCAAGGAGGGTGGCAAGGAATTGACTTTTCAATTTTTACTTTCTGTGATTGTGAAGAGAACTCTTATTAAGCAGGAGTTTAACTGAATATCCAGGGAAGGAAGAAAAAAACATTGTAAGAGAGATTAGTGTCTATCTTAAAGATCCTGGGTATGGGGAAGGAGTTGAAAGCACAAGGTGATTTGGCTTCCATTCACCTGAGATGTTAAGAGGGCAGATCAAGGTCTGAACGGGATCACAGGATGTCTCATTGCTGGTTTTCCTGGTTAATAGACACCAGATAAATGAACAAGGGTGAATGAAACATATGCCTAAACAATATCTTGCTTCAGGAACCACCTGAACTTCTTGCACCAGTGTTCTCATTATCCCCACCCTCAGAGCTTCACCTCCCAAACATTCACATTGCTTTATCTTTCTTCTGGGAGCAGCACAGAGAAAGGGAGGATCATGTTTAGGGATCTTGTGACACCACATTACTTGATGATGTAATTAATGGTTGCTTCTCCATGACACATGCAGTTGTCAGCTCTGTGGTGTGGCTAAAAAACACACATGCACAAACTGTACATAACCTTCAAAGGTCTAAGTGCTCTGTGTTAATACACCTACCTTCAAAGGAAAAAAAATTTGCCCTAAAATACAGTACTGAGAGATATCAGGCACAGCACAACTTCTTCCTCCATTATTTGCTACCCTCTACCTGTAAACTGCACAGGACTGGTGGGGCAAAACAACATCCATTAGAAGCAAATGAACTGCCATGCACTGGAGTACTTGTTCAGGATCCTGGACCAATTTCAGATTATTTGTCCAGCCTTGAGAATCATAGTATCGATACTGTCAAACATATGAACTGCTCTATAATGTATGTTTAACTACATTTCAAAAACTTAACAACGTTCAATGAAAAATCAGTGTTGGCAAGCTGGAACGTTGTCCTCTTGTCATGTAACCTCAGCATAAGACAGAGAGAAACAAGATGATGGGACTTCAAGTTCCAAGTTTGTCATTTGCTCTGCCCCTTTACAACACTGTCTCATACATTCTGATTAATTTTAAATTTCTAAAACTGCGAACAACTGTTACAGATAGACATTTAAATAGCTTTCTGTTTAAAATTAATCTTTTTTTAACAAAAACGAACAACGTCTGCCAATGTATCATATCCAGCCCTTGATCAAACATACAGATTATTCAAAGAACTGCATGACAGTGAAGTGTTATTAACCCCTAAAAACTGAGCTAACTTGGTTGCAGCTCAATGCCAGGATGCATATATAATTTCCTCAAGTCTTCTGATACAAGAAAGATTTGTGTAACCCATAAGCAGCTCTTAAGAAATGCAGAGAGAGAGCAGTAAGGGAAAGACAAATACAAAAGCCAAATTGTGCCTGTAATTTCTTACTTAACTGTATCTCCTCTACCTCCACAAATCAAGTTGCAATGCTATGCCAGTAGCCTACAGCATTCAAGTTGTTCAATAGCTTTCTGAACTCTAATAATATAGATGTTCCACATAAAAACATTTGTATTCCAGAGCACATTATCCTTAAAAGGGATTTATCCTTGCTGAACTACAGTACTCAGCATTTCTTTGTAGCTATTCCGACCCAAGCCAGGAAACTTCAATATATTCAATAATTAAATAAAAAGGATCTTCGTCAGAAGATCGGCTTCACCCGCCTCCATGCTGGTGCTAAAGCTGTTTGCTGCGGCAAGCTGATGCTCAGGCTTTGCCCACACTGGGCTTTTTTCATAAAGGTTGAAAGTTGTACCAAACCTCTTTATGTTAGATACACCTTTCTTATGAAAAAGACATAAGTTGAAATTTTGTGTGGTACTTTTAAACTATTTTTCTTGCTTTAGGATGCAGACTGATGCAAAATCATCCACTTTAACAAAGACATTTTGCCTTTATGCCTATCACAAGCTTTCACAGTGACTGAACACGTACTGCTACGAGAGTTAAACTTCAGTACAACTGAGTCAGATTGAGTAAAATACCAGCACTTCTTCTTAAAACACAAAATAATTAAAAATAATCAGAAAAAAAATTAGGAGTGCAAAGAAAACATCTTACCTGCTTCTATGAGCTCTGTGTCTGGCATGTTAACCATAATTCTCCCTATAGTGTTTTTTTATACATCAAGGCTGTGATCTCCAAAGACCAGGCATGTTGGAGGTAGCTCCATCTAGCAGAACTGGTTCCTAAAAATCACAGCACGTTCCCAGACTACTTGTTTAAAATCTCTCTCTGCCACCCTCCAGCTCTCCCAAGAGCTACACCAGCGCTCACCACAGCCAGGCAGCCCTTGCCTCGCTACCTTGCCAACCAGCAATACCTGGGCTCTGCTCCCACCTCCCTTTGCCAGAAAAGTCATTTCTGAAGACAACTGCTCTCTCTTCTCATGTATTCAGTACAAAAGCCGGAGAAAAGAAAGTTGTATTTTACTTAAAGAAACCCTATAAATACACTGTATTCTAATATAAATTAAATGGACTTTTAAAGAATCAAGTTACTTAAAACTAAATGTGAAATTATAATGAAGACATATATAATCTTTTAATATGCTATTAAAATAACTTTAGTCAGACAAATATTTGATAATACAGGCTTGCTGCCCATGTTTTTAAAACAGATACCGCCATTAATTGGGGAAATCAGCGGTAAGCAAAGCTACACTGTCCTCAAGCAAGAGATCAGCTTCAGACAACTTTAAGTTCCTTCTGCAGATTTTACAATATTTTCTGTATTTCAGATTAGTCTATATGATGAATTCAGTAACTACTATGCAATTTCTGAACTTCAGGCAAAAAAGTAAAAAAATAGAAAGTAATATTCTTTTCTATATCAAATCTTTGAATATAAACAAGTATGACAGTGAAATCAAAACTCAGCAGTTTTTTTCATCACACCTTTGGACAATGCCAACTTTTAAAAGTCCACTTTAATATTTAATATTAAGGCTAATTAAAAATGTAACTTTTAATAAACCTTTCTTCATACATACTGAATGCTATTCATACATTTTTAGCCAACTAAATTACAAAAATTACAATCCTGTTCTTTCACAGTGTCTCTGAACAACACATAAAGGTGTGATGAAGCACATATCTAATGCTACATCATATAGTAAACTGAGAGTAACAAACTATAAAATTTAATGAATACTGAAACACATTCTTCTAAGTTCTTTAACTACTCTGCTACATCAATGTGCATTATAATGTGTTCATCAATGCATTATAAAAACAAAGAGCGAGCTGTACTCAGAAGTAAAACTGGTTCTCTGAACTAAAAACTTGCACTACTGAGAAGACAAAAGCCGTATTTACCACTGTCCTCAACCTCACATGAAGGTGACCACCTCTTGCCTTAGAGGAGCAAAAGTCAGCAGATGAAGATACAGAGCAAGTCGCAGGTTTAAAGACACTGCAAAGGCCTTCCACAGTGAGAGAGGGAATGCAAAAATGTTTTTCCTGAGAAGGTCGCTGTCAGATCTAGCCACTGGCTACCCAGACTTATTTTTGATCATTTCTCAACCTATGTGAAAAAGTCCTATAACCTGTGAAGAAGATATAACCCAAAGTGTAGCCCCGCTGTGTCCCTCTGCTCCACAGCACCCACCTGAGAGACAGCAGCTCTTCACCAATAAGGCCATGGCATTGCCTCTGCTTCCTGCTGCTGTTGCAAGAATATCTTCACACTGATCAATGCATGCAGCCACTTTTTTTTATATCCCCAAGTTAAAGATTCTGGTGTGGACATATACATGGCACATACAAGGCCACACTTGCTGTCATCATTCTCTCAGGTCGTTATAAACTCCAAAATTCCCTCCATTTTGATAAAGCCTCCAAAATAAGTGAGAGCAAACCATTAAGCCAAGTGCCAGTCATTGACAGTACAAATGCTGGATGTGTCTACTTCCTCCTCTTTCTGCAAATTACACAAATTTCCTTCAATTCCTCATAACATGTCTTCTCCACCTCTACTGGTGCCTTTATGTTGCGTTTTTTTGTGACATCCTGCATATATTTTCCTTTTTGAAACTACCTTTTTTCACTTTCAGTTTCCACTTTTTAGACTTTTCACTGTAGATTTCTTCTTTCCGACAAAAAATTCAAATACTTTATGACTATCAACCTTATGCTTTCTGCCCTGCCAAGCACAACTCCTCCATGAATCTAAGGAGAAGCAGAGAGACTCGAATTTTCCTACTCGCTACCTCTAGAAACCCGAATGTATTTCACAAGTTTGAAAACAAGCCCTTAGGCAACTTGCATCAAAGCAGCAACAACATTTTAGGAAGCTCAACTTTCCCATGGCTTTCAGAACTTGCTCAGTATTGATTTGAAAGTTGGAAATATTCCTAAGACAAGGCAATTTATTCTGTAGAAACTGAAAAAAAATTCACAGGCTTTGAAATTAATTTAGCTATATTATTTATCAGTTCTGTATTGAAGTATTATTAATAAATATGATAAAGGAAAGAATTAATGTAATTTAAAGTCACATTCACTAGAATCTCTAGTATTGTGATTTGTGCCCATTAGGAATCTAATCATCTTAGAGCTACCTGAAAATATTTGTAAATCTGTACTACAAACTTCAACTATACTCAAACTAGGCTATTTCTCTCTAAATGGACTGAGCTATTTATTGCCAGTTAAAAATTTTAAGTTCACAACAGGAATATTTTTGAGAATTTCCCTCTCCCAACTTAACTAGCGCAACTAAGATGGAAGAATTCTGCCTGGATTATGTTTCTTTTTTTTGCTTTCAACCTTGAAATCCTTGCTCCAATGGCAAATCTTCAAATTAAGGCCAATGCTCTTCCCCACTCCTAAAATGTGTGCACATGTGTTCACACACACACACACAGAGTGAATCAAGCCAAACCTAGAAGTTAGGTGACACTATTCGCAGCACCTGCGGACTACAAAGCTGAAAGTGCTCACATAACTTGGCAATTATGCAGGAACACTTGTCCAGTTTTGGAAGAGAAGTGTTTACGATTCTGTAGCGTGCTCTCAGTAGCCTCCTGGACTGAACCCCAGAGAAAACTTGAAAGGAAGAATGGCAGTTTTAAGTATCTTTAACAAAGTGCAGTTATGCACAAATCCAGATAAAGGACTTCTGTTCCATAAAAGCTTAGCTGAGCTGTCAATGTGCATGTGGGATGGCACTTGAAAGAGCTTAAAAGATGATCCTCCTTGCACTGAGGCACTATTGATTTAACGTGAATCCTGGTGTAGTTGACAGTTCACCCCTGGTCAATTCCAGGTGAGTATCTCCAGTGTCACTCATATTTGCTGCTTAATAAAGGTTTTGGTTATGTTTAAGGGTGTTGTGCTCTAAGTGTTTGCTCCTATCCAGGTTAGCAGCTGCAGCAGTAACTTGGAAGGGGCAGACCCATCATATATTTGATGCACCTCTGCTTCTAAAATCAGTTGTCAAGCATAGTCCCAATACAGACAGGTCTGCTAAATCCTCTAATCCACACTGCAGGTACACACCAGAAACAGGGCATAAGGATTGTCATTTCGGTGTTTACCAGGCTCTCTCCTCCCTCCATTTTAATGAGTTCATTGAATTGTTATTCTTTAAAGCGAATGGCTGAAAGATTATCTCAAAATCAAGCAGTAACTGATACAAATCCAGAAAACAAATATAAACCCTTTTCTATGCAGGTATTAAAACAGCAGCACGACATTACTCTTGCCTCTTTCCCTTGAAACATAAAGACATCTCCGCGTACTCAGCTCAAACATGGGAGAGGCTCACAGCTGACAGAACAAGAAATCTGACGCAGAGACCAAGTATGGATGTACAGGCTTGGTGGACACAGCAGAGCGCTGCTGCTCACGTCCCAAACATGAGAATACAACACCGCTAACAGTTCAGCTGCCAGTCTGCTATTATGACACTTCTCTGAACTATAAGCAATTATAGGACCAGATGTGCCAGGTACAGCTGCTAATAAGAAGTAAGGAAATAAATATAAAAAGAATTTTCCCCTCAAACAAGTTACAAGCTTTGTCCTTAAGCTTCAGTTCCTGAGAGAGCATGAGACAGTCACATTGGTGGGTTCACAATACATTTGTTTTTCTAACGGAACCCAATTTGACAGTTAAAAGTACTAATGACAATTGGATTTCTGTAAGTTTCTGATAACCGGTGGCTGGAAAGACACAGATACACAAACAAGTAGCCAGGCTGTTGTGAACACCCCACAGCCTCACCTCCACCCATCAGGTCGGCATAACCAGTTTATTTAGGTTAGTTATGCCATACCACTTCTTGTCTGTTGGGAGCATCAGAAGGCATGAGGAACTGCAGATTGCAATTTCTTCAGTAGGTCAGGTTTAAAGGGATCAAAGGTGCACATACATAGGAAACAAATTCAGAAACTCAAATGTTCAATGACCTGCTCCACAGTTTATTATGCATTTCTGGTCAACAGATGACCACTACAATGACCTTCCTTTTAGGGAAGTGTCTATATGGCACCTGCCTGCAAGAACAAAACAAAAAAAACACCAAACCCCAAACGAAAGAAACCTCTACCCCAACCACTGGAATACACATCTCAGTTACAGAGGAAAAACTTACTTCAACTAGTCCATATTTACCTTGAACATGGAGAATGATAAGCAGACAGGCTCCAAGCAATCGCTCATAAATTCTCAGTCGAGTCATTGTTTACTTTTAATCCTTCCTGTAAAAGGCGACTGGCCCTTCTGCTTGACAAGTGTTAAGCTTAGTCTGTTCACTGATGTCTAATAGAAGACTTGGTGCTTGACTGAAAAGATTCTTCTGTAACTTTTCCAACTTAGTTTCCTGAAAGATACAATAAAACAAAGTGTTAGAAACTCCTTGCGTTTCCAAAACAACGGAAACCTGTAAAGATTTTTCATCACAGTCATCATAACCATGAGGCTGCAAAAAAATAATTAAAAATGGATATGCTCATTAAGTTTAAAACTGGAAACGTTAGCCATATTTACTATCCAATTCAACAGTATAGTTCTTCTTGTACATACATTTTTGGCAACAACACACAAGAATGTTTTTACATTCCTACCAAAAGTATTAGATATGTTAACTCATTGGTCACAGCCATATCTTTTAGACTCACATACAGCTATCATAGGCAATACTCAGAGCAACACATGTTTGAAAATTATATTATTTCCAGAAATTAAAATTTATACTTATTTTTCTTACAGATGAAACTCAGTGGTGACTTGTCATAGTATTGCAGGGAAAAAAACAACACCATGTGCTGCCATCAGTTGGAAAATACTTACAGAGAAGCTTTACTGCAACAAAACCCCAGCCTCTCTGCTGGATGAAAGGTATATTTGTATTAAACCAGCTTGGTTACATAAATTACTTAAAATGTTATTTTTGTCTTCTAGAATAGCACTATCACTTTAAAAATAAAAAAGCAGCACAATGTCATTTAACAGCTGAATGAAGAAATTAATTTCTCACTCAGCACCCACTATATTCCAATCTTTCTTCTCATAGACTACTATGCTATACAGTGGTTTCTGGAGAAAAGTTACTTCAGTTCACAACATCAAAGAACATCCAATCTCTGTTAACTCCAATTCAAAACTCTGCTATCCTTCTGGATTTCCAAGTTTTGTGCAAATTAATCGCCCCTGAAAAAACATGCTACTGTATGCACACCTCACTTGCTCTAAAACTAAAATACAATTCTACTTGTCCAGTGGATGAACACGTAGCTAAGTCAGTCAAATAAAAGAAGCAACCTTTTCCGAACGCAGTAGCTGTGTTCATGTTCTACTTAACAAACTTTCTGCAGTGATTCACAAGGGAAGCATAATTGGGATTCGGAGGACTAAAAAGCAGCTCCAACACCTAAATAGTTAATCGCCACAAAAGCAACGTTGCACAAAGATGAACAGAGGACTGATTCTGCTTTTCTCGTTTCGGTGGGTTTGACCCCCCTGACCCCTGTCAGCCTGGCGCTGTTCATGAATGCCCAAACTGGCAGTCGCTCAGGGACAGGCTGCAATTACTGCTGGTGGCCGCTTCCACCACCAATAACTCGATCCATCTGTCGACGAGACCCAAGAACCTTCCATTTTAATTAGTGCTTTGGAGGCATTTAACATGGAGGCAAATTAGCAGCCAAGCCAGGAG